>NC_091183.1:7653110-7953110 GCF_040958095.1 Procambarus clarkii | reverse complement strand
CTGTCAACTCTTGAAAGGCTAATATACAAGCCTAATTACATATTATTTAACCCAGAAGACTGAATGTGATCAAGTACTACAGTCAAGTATGATTCAGGGACTGCAGTGAGATCAGTG
Organism: Procambarus clarkii; assembly: GCF_040958095.1. Lineage (NCBI taxonomy): Eukaryota > Metazoa > Arthropoda > Malacostraca > Decapoda > Cambaridae > Procambarus > Procambarus clarkii. The sequence goes on along the minus strand of NC_091183.1, from coordinate 7,952,993 downwards.
ACATAGATATAACTTGAAGTTTGTTCAGGTAACTGGTCACTGATATATAAACACTGAGGCCCATGGAATACATCTTGATTAAATAATAAATGTATCAAATCAGTCATCAAATTTATTGGGGTTTAATTTAGTTAATTGATTCAGAAGATTGAATAGCTCATCATTAAAGTAAAGTATGGTTCTGAGACTGCAGTGGGTTCAGTGACATTGGTCGCAGTGACTTGTCGCTGTTTTAGGCTACTGTTCACTGATTTGCCACTGAAGCCTCATGAACTCATCTTCAGCTTTAAATGATGATACTAACATCAACCTCTGTTGGTATAGTCAGCTGTAATCTCCTTAGTATAATGCTACTGGAGAAATATAATCAGCTGACAAATTTAGATTTCTACTGGTATTGTTTATCTGCAGGCATAGGTCTCCTCAGGCTTGATACTGGGCCTGAGAGTAATTTACCTCCTGCAGAGTTTAACATGGTTATACCCTGATATTTAGTAGGGCTACCGATGAATCGATGACAATAGTCTGTCCCTACAAGGAGACCGAAGTCGGTGAGGTGATCAGACTTAATATTATCTGCCAATTTTATTCCTCTATTTCTCAGGAATTTGGCTGTTGCTCTCAGACCTTGAACTTGTAGGTCTACTGGTATTTTGTCCACCACAATGGCTTGTACTCGACAGACGTACCTGCCTAAGCGTACTGATAGTTGTACCACCTGGTAGACTTGAGGTCCTGCATCTGTTACAAACCCTGAGATGTTGAATGACATCTGGGCTACAGGCCTTAATTGTAATTCATCTGCCAGCTTTTTAGTGATATATGTTCTCTGGGATCCTTGGTCAAACAACCCACGGGTATGGACCTTGGCCCTCTTATTCAGGATGGTAATTTGGGCAGTAGGCAAAGTCGTATTAAGAACATAAGAACATAAGAACAAAGGCAACTGCAGAAGGCCTGTTGGCCCATACGAGGCAGCTCCTATTCTATAACCACCCAATCCCACTCATATACTTGTCCAACCCGTGCTTGAAACAATCGAGGGACCCCACCTCCACAATGTTACGCGGCAATTGGTTCCACAAATCAACAACCCTGTTACTGAACCAGTATTTACCCAAGTCTTTCCTAAATCTAAACTTATCCAATTTATACCCATTGTTTCGTGTTCTGTCCTGTGTTGATACTTTTAATACCCTATTAATATCCCCCCGGTTATGTCCATTCATCCACTTGTAAACCTCTATCATGTCACCCCTAACTCTTCGCCTTTCCAGTGAATGCAACTTAAGCTTTGTTAATCTTTCTTCATATGAAAGATTTCTAATTTGGGGAATTAACTTAGTCATCCTACGCTGGACACGTTCAAGTGAATTTATATCCATTCTATAATATGGCGGCCAAAACTGAACTGCATAATCTAAATGGGGCCTAACTAGAGCAAGATATAGCTTGAGAACCACACCAGGTGTCTTGTTACTAACACTGCGATTAATAAATCCAAGTGTCCGATTTGCCTTATTACGAACATTTATGCATTGATCCTTTTGTTTTAAATTCTTACTAATCATAACTCCCAGATCCCTTTCGCAATCCGACTTCGCAATCACAACACCATCTAGCTCGTATCTTGTAACTCTATCATCATTACCTAACCTCAGAACTTTACATTTATCAGCATTAAACTGCATCTGCCAATCCTTTGACCATTTCAAAACCCTATCTAGATCAACTTGAAGTGATAGTGAGTCCTCCTCCGAATTAATTTCCCTACCGATTTTCGTATCATCGGCAAATTTGCAAATGTTGCTACTCAAACCTGAATCTAAATCATTTATATATATTATAAACAACAGAGGTCCCAGGACAGAGCCTTGAGGCACTCCACTTACAACATTTTCCCACTCTGACTTGATTCCATTTATACTAACTCTCTGTTTCCTTTGGTATAGCCATGCCCTAATCCAGCTTAATATAGCACCCCCAATACCATGAGACTCTATCTTTTTAATCAGTCTTTCATGTGGCACTGTATCAAAAGCTTTGCTAAAGTCAAGGTATACAACATCGCAATCCTTACCACTATCAACTGCCTCAACAATGCTAGAATAAAAAGATAACAAATTTGTTAAACATGAACGGTCATTTATAAAACCATGTTGCGACTCAATTATTAATTTATGTTTTTCAAGATGAAGACGAATTTTATTTGCTATTATAGATTCGAGTAACTTTCCCACAATAGACGTGAGGCTAATTGGTCGATAGTTAGACGCAAGTGATCTATCTCCTTTCTTAAAAACTGGTATCACATTAGCAACTTTCCAAAACTCTGGCACTCTGCCTGTCTCTATTGATTTATTAAATATGGTTGACAGTGGGTCACAAAGCTCCTCTTTGCATTCTTTAAGCACCCTGGCAAACACTTCATCCGGCCCTGGGGATTTGTTTGGTTTGAGTTTTACTATTTGTTTAAGAACATCCTCCCTGGTAACTGCTAAACTCGTCAACCTGTCCTCGTCCCCACCCACATAGACTTGTTCGGCTGAAGGCATATTGTTAAGTTCCTCTTTAGTAAATACAGATACAAAATATTTATTAAAAATACTACTCATCTCTTCATCACTATCTGTTATTTGACCTGTCTCAGTTTTTAATGGACCTATCCTTTCCCTAGTCTTGGTACGATATAACTGAAAAAACCCTTTAGGATTTGTCTTTGCTTGCCCTGCTATGCGAACTTCATAGTTTCTTTTTGCTTTCCTTATCTCTTTTTTAACATTTCTAACCAGTTGTACGAATTCCTGTTCTAAAGTGACCTCCCCATTTTTAATCCTTTTGTACCAAGCTCTCTTTTTACCTATAAGGTTCTTCAAATTCTTTGTTATCCACTTTGGGTCATTAGTATTCGATCTATTCAATTTGTATGGTATACTACGTTCCTGTGCTTTGTTTAGAATATTCTTAAATAAGTAATATATTGAATCCACATCGAAATCCCCATTTAAGTCACCTATCGCTGGGTTCATGTCTCGCTCCAAGACCGGCCCCCACCCCATACCCAAGACTTTCCAATCAATTTGACCCAAAAAATTTCTTAGGCTATTAAAATCAGCTTTTCGAAAATCTGGCACTTTAACAGAATTTTCTCCTACTGGTCTATTCCATTCTATGCTAAATCTGATTTCTTTGTGATCACTGCTCCCTAGCTCACTCCCTATTTCGATGTCATTAATTTGCGTTTCCCTGTTAGTTAACACTAAATCTAAAATATTATTTTCCCGTGTTGGTTCCTTAATGTGTTGCGTAAGAAAGCAATCGTCAATTAATTCTAGAAAATCTTCTGCTTCACTATTCCCTGTTTTGTTCAACCAGTTTATTCCGCTAAAATTAAAGTCACCCATGACATAAATACTGTTAGATCTAGATGCTCTAGATATTTCATCCCATAGATGCTTTGCTTCCATTCTGTCTAAATTTGGTGGCCTCTACCTTTAGACTTTGCTGATTGGACACTCTTTGTTTGTTGCACCTTGCAGTACTGTACTGTGGTGGGAATGCTATCTTCCACCTTTGGTCTTGAATACGTTAATTTCGTATATTTGCACAGTGCTGCATGGTGCCTACCTCTTCTACACCTGTTACTGAACAAACACTGATGGTAGCCTAGGGTAAATTCTGCACTCACTAGGCAATAATCCTACCTCTACTAGAGGTTAGCACTTAAAATTAATACACATTATATATATACAATCATACACACTAATGATTTGAGTGATAAACCAGTGTCACTGGAAGTACCTTTAGGTTAGCTCTTCAATATCACCCTAGGATGGTAGAGACACTAATTAATCACTCAAAGGTGTAATGATCATAAGTAAATTATTATATATACAACTCAACTCGAGTTGATAAAAATTACACCCAAAATAGGGTCTGGACCATTCATTAATGGTGCTAAGTTGTTGAATATAGTACAACTGACTATGGTAATAATGGGACTAGGATGAACGATAATAGTTCAACTAGTCAATGGTTAATATCCTACCCTGTTGTGGGTTGGCAATTAGTAAATATTATACTGTGATCACTAGTGCAATTTATATTAAATAAATCTCTATTTGGAGAAATAATATACACAATTATTGATAATAGCCTCTTTATTAGCCTCTATGAAACTTCTAATATTATCAAGAAGTATTAAATATTATTAGTGACCTCGCGAAATAAAGTCCACAAAATTCGTAGATAATCTCTCGCGAAATGTAACACCACGAAATCCGTGAACAATCTCGCGACACAGTCACTAATTTGGCTGGCTTCTATATTAGCGCTGTCATTTCACGAAATAACACGCCACCAAATATCTGTGGGTGTGCATGAAACCGCTGACGAAGCTGAACTGGGCTGAGGGAGGCTCCTGTGCTCCCTCGAGGCTACGCTTCCGTCTTTGACTGGCTGGCCTTTGTTTAAATAACACTGCACTAGTATATTTAATGAATCCACTGGTTAACTGGTTCATCCGGTACTAAGATGACCAAATGTGGGTTCAAAGGATCAAATAATCCGTCATCCGGTTCGAAGATGACCAAATAATGTGGGAACCGACCTGTGAGATTTATATTTATTTAATTTATATGAATTTATATAGAATTTATATTTACGTTAATTTATATACTTCGATAGCAATTTGTATAATGATAAGTGGACTGTATTTCTGCAATAATCTCTTAATCTCACAAATCGATCCTCTACACATTAGGGGGGGTTTAATAGTTTATATATATATGCAGCCAATCAAACTACAAAATTAACTACATACATTGAAGAGGTTCCTTATCTTATAGTACAGCAGGTTAGTCCACCAGGTATAACTAGGGTGTAGACACCAAATTATCCTCTTTGAGGTAGTTTCCATCACCCAGTAACTGGTGCACAAAATCTTGCATCCTCGTCTTGACCTGTCAAAAGTGCGCTAGCTGTGAAGCCAGATACCTATATATGACAAGCTATATCAGAGAAAACTGTACATGGAACATTAAGACCTGGCTTAATTACCTTTAGTTTGAGGCTTACACGTGCTCTAACCGGGTCACCCTATATAATGACATTAATGGCCATAAATGAAAGATACATGGGTTTCGGAAAGAACACTTAACTTGAATTGTAGACATCGTGTTGGAGATGGTACCTTTGGTTTCCATAACACTACGTCCAAGTAAAATTAACAGGAGCCGAATTTGCTCCCGTGTGAGCCTCTGGTCTCAATATAAACCATGGCTGTTTAACACTCCATACTATTGACGTTACTGGCCGACATTGTCCAGATAAGATAGGAGCCGAATTTGCTCCACACGTCTCGGAGGTGACCCAACAATGCCTTCCTCCTTCCTCCCTGACGCCTGGCCTACTTTGTCCACATGTCAGAAAGTGATAGAAGGGTCACATTTACTCTACTTTAATATTGATAATTAAGTTAATTTATATAAGATGTTTTATGATGGTAAAGTCCAAAGACTAATGTATTTAAGAATAATTCCCAGCAAAATAGCTGGTGAATTATAATAGTATGTGGTGATGATATCCCGTTTTCTTTAGACGGTAATTCCACTACAAGTTACGTTTTCTATGGTTAACTTGTGGGTAATACAGCTATTATCTGTATGATTATTAAATGGTGTCGGATTTTCCGACAGGTGGATCCTTCAGGACAGAACTCAAAGGAACAAAGGAGGGGGTAGTGGGCGTATCAGGGTCCAAGGCCCGGAAACGGTTGTGAGTCTGAGGAAGGAGGGAAGGATGAGGAGAGGAAGAGCGCAACACACGAGCATAAGAGATATTAGCATAAGGCAGGACCCGGCGAACCTGGCGCCTCACCTCAGGAAAAGATAAACGCTCCCGGTGCTTCAAGTTGAGGACGGCTGCCTCAAGTTTGTAATGGGCATACGCACAGGAGAAGGTAGGATGGTCCTCACCGCAGTTGAGGCAACGAGCCCGGGGAGAAGTGCACTCCGACTTAGAGTGACCTTCGCCACCACACAAAGTGACAGAGAGAGACAGTCACAGAGCAGCGGAGGGCACCATGCCCAAACCTCCTGCACTTGTTACAGAACAAGGAGAAGGAGGAGAAGGAAGGAATGTACTCCTGGACAGAGCACCTGGCACCAGCAAGAATGACAGAGGGTGGAAGGGTCCGACCATCAAAGATAATCTTCACAACCCGAAGGGGTTGACGGCGACTACCAAGAGGGGGACGAGTAAACGTGTCCACCTGGAGAATAGAATGGCCCTGGGCATCAAGGATATGTCGAATATCGTCATGGCAGTCTCGCAGATCCCGAACACCGGTCACAACATGGGGCAGGAGGAGAATAGTTCCAACACTGGCGTTCAACTGAACATTCTTTGAGACCCGAACAGGGGTCTCGCCAAGGCAGGATAAGGCAGCCAAGCGGGAAGCTGCATCCTGAGAAGGAGCAGCAACGACACGTGTACCGAGACGAGTGGGGTTGAAGGTAACAGAGGCATCCACGGAATCAACAAGATGTTGATGGAGGGAGAAATCGCCAGGAGGTGCAGAATCAAGAGGGAGGAGATAAAAATATTTGGCCCACGAAGCGGGACCAAACAAAGCTTGATAGGTAGCAGAACGTGAAGGAATCGAGCGAGGGTGGCCGTGACGAGGACGGTGTTGAGAACCCCCAGAGAGAGAGGGGTTAAAAGGCGCAGTAGTTACAACTAGAGATGGAGTCGCATCAGGGGACGAGGTAGTCACCACTGGGGGCTAGGGGCTCGACCCAACCACAGAGGCGGGAGGGGAGCCGAGGGGAGGAGTCAGAGAGGCCAAAGGAGGAGCAAGGTCGGGGCCCAATGCAGCGGAGGCTACAGAGCCTGGTCTTCCAACAGGGACCGACTCGGGGGGCTTCGTCGCCCACCCCACGAGCCTGAGAAGGTAAAGGAGAAACAGCAGAAACAGTAGTTATCATCGCTACGAAAAATCAACATTCATTCACGAATGTGCCCCCACACCCACCATGGAGCCACAATTATAGGCAGGACACCCAACAAGAAGCTATCGCCGATCATGCCGGGGCCTCCTAGGGGTGCGTCGTGAGTGTACGCCCCACAAACGCCACCTTAAGAACCGACAGTCCGTCGAGATTGGGTTCAGTGACGAAAGAAGGATTGACAATAATATGTTCCCCTCGCTCTCGACGTTGGGTACTACAGTTCTATGGGTGCAAGAGTATGCCTCCTCAAGCACCCGGGCGTCAAAATAGAAGAAGTCCAAAGGAATAACCAAAACAAGCAAAAGGACGGCAGGAAACGGCAAGCAGATAGGAGAAGAGGGGGGAGAAAAACGAAACAGAAGGAAAAGGTGCTAAGCACAATTGGAGAAGATGGCAGCAGGAGCACAAGGCTAGAGAAGGACAGAAGATTGTCCCAAGGAGCATCACACTCCGGCAGCCGCCCACTAAGCCCCCCTCACGGCATCAACGAGCTGAGCGGGGAGGGGTGATAAAACTCATAAGAACACACACACACACAAAAACAAAGGCAGCACTACCCAGACGGGGCGTGCCAAAAGCGTCAGTAATGACAAAAGCGCACAAAGAGCACAGTAAAACCAAGGGTAAAATATAAACAAGGAATACACATATACAAAATAACACAAATGCAAAACATACACACCATGCGCCACACCACACAACAGCAGACATCACACCACAGAATCGAGAACACAATAACAGAACATGGTAATATAACACTGTAAATACAACATAGTAAGTAAAATGCAGGAAAATAACAAGGGAATACAGCAAAGCAATGCACAGCACAGTACATAAAACAAAGGAAACAGAACACATTAGCATAGTAAAATATGAAAATAAAAATAAAGAAATCGGTATAGTACAAACCAACATTGGAACATTTAACACAGTAAATATGACACAGATAATAGAACAAATCGTAAATAAGCATAAAAAAACAAACAACACATGCCACCCATATGGGGCGTGCCAACAGGAAACATAATGGAAAGTACATAACACAAGGCAGCAAGACATAATGATAATGAACACAAGCATACAAAAACACACAACAATGGAACACAAACGAGACAAACACAGCCACCCAGCACACAAACCCGACCCCCACAGACAGAGGACGGCCAGCCACCAAGCAGAAAAAAAACACCCACGCACCGGACACATCAGGAGAGAGAAAGACATGCCACACAACACACCCATACCCACCCACACACAAACAAAAACCCGCCACACAAGGCAACCAAGCAAACCCCAGCACACACAAAACCCCAAAGACAACAAACACAGACCCCCCCAAACCTCCACCCACCACCTACACCAATGCAGCACCCCGGACATACTCGACCGTGAACCAAGCATCAAAAACCCTAGGAAAGGAGCGACGCAACCACAACATAGTATAAGACAGACGACCCTTCAAAAAGCCCAAAATCCTCCCCACCCCATACCCCTCCATCCTACCAACGCACAAACAAAAAATATAGTCCGCTAACAACACCCCGAGCGTGTTATGCACCCGCCTGGAGCCCCAAGGGAACGAAAAAACAAAAACCGCAATAAATCGACCTTCACCCCCGGACCACAAAAGGCTGCAATGACATCCCTCAACTACCCAACCAAACCCTGAACCCGCGCACAAAAATATATGACGTGCAACTGAGTCTCACGGTTCCCACAATGAACACAACTATCAGAGGCCACCAAACCCAACATAAACCTCACATTCGTAGCCAAAGACTCATTCAAATATCGAAAAACCAACTCACGCGTCCGAGGCGCAATACACGGCCCATGTTGGAAATTTCCAACACTAATAAACTACTCTTGTATTATAATAAATCATCATCATTATATACTAACTACAGTAGTTATTAATTTCACTAACGGTAGTGTCAACATAAATTAAACCATTTCATCTGCGTATTAGTGCTAGAATTCTCATGAAATCGAGTTGCAACATTGCGTCTGATAATGTCAAGTTAGACACGTTTATTACCAATGTGTTAGAGAATTGAATGTGGTTCTCTAAAATTATCAGTATTCCATGTAATAATTACCTACGGATAATATAACTCCCAATAATCCAAAACCGAGAGTTATTAACTGAAATTATTATCAAGTAGCAGTTTTATCTGTTACGTGCGAATGCCATGGAGAGAATAAAATCTTCTCCATATCTCGTTTAACACCATTAAACGAGAATATGATAATATTTAAGTCCCTATAATTGCAACCCAGTTCTCATGAACGTATTACATCCATAATTGCGCGGAAAAGAATTATTCGTGATTAATCATTTCTGTGGTGAATGCGAGAGACGAGTTGAGGGAAGGCGGAGACGCCATTGGAGACAAGGCATCCCTGGCGTGAAGAGTGGCGAGACATGTGGTAGTGACTGGGGAGTTTTTATCGACAAGAATTACGTTGATACCCGGTTAACAGTTAACAATTACTTATCCACGTGTTCTATAGTGCCCAGCCAGTTAATAACGCGTCAACAATTGAAGCCACGACCCGTAATTACACGTACACAGCAGTGGACGCCTGGGACTGGCTGACGCGGTTTCGGCAGACCTCAGTATTTGATACCCTCATGTTAAGTATACCATTCTCGTTTGATGCATCATCCTAGATTGTATATTTATCAGTAGTTTGTTGTTATACAGGAAGGATACCTAATACACAACGTTAGTTGAATTTCAACAATTTCTCCGTTTTCATGAATATTTGAAATAAATCGTAGCCTAATCAAATGCTACTTAAAATTCTCTGATTTCAGCGTGTATACGAGGAGTCGACAAGTTGTTTCTCATCATTCGTGATATTCACCTTGGGTTCTTTCTTTATTGGGATCCCGTGACCACGAGGACGAATGACGAAATGGCGTTACAGAAATCGTCTTACAGCTAAGACATTTTTTTCGTACAAATTTATCTAATATTAATACTGATTTCTATATAATTCATATAGGATCTTTACATTGAATAAATTATTGCCAGAAATGATGATTTGGTAATTAATGTGTTTTGCTCTGACTGTTGCTCAGTAATTCATAATCTTTAATATTCATAATTTGAGTTATCATATCTTTGAATCTATTGTAGTTTAGATTTACTATGTTACTAACTCAACAATGAAGTAGTGATGAACCACACTGGTTCCTAGATATATTTGAACTTCTAGAAATACCCCGCCCCCCAATGTTGATATTTGAGGCTTTGACTTTAATTAATTAATAATACAGTCTATTCATTATTTTCAAGTGATTATTCATTTAATTAGTTTCCATAGACACTGGTTGTCTAGTGCCATTCTAATGATCACTATTATTCGTTTTCCTTCTTTTCTCAAAAGTGGGTGGTCCTTCGATTTATTTAAATACAATAATCAAATAATTGAATATCTGAGACAAGCCCCAGAAACCCAACATTATGGTCCTTAACGAACCAGATACATACCAATTAACATTACTAATTAGTCATAACTAATCACAGTGTGAAGTAGTCTAGACTAACCACATTTTATTAGTTGTGGCTACCGGCAGTGTACCACATAGGTTAGCCTAATTCACACCAATTTATTTGCTGCTTTTACCTCATGTATAAAGTAGCACTCGTGGGACACAGTCAATTACCCACAACACTCAGACCTATACCTCATACTGAGGTAAGAATCTTCAGGGCACCAGGAGCAACAGCTCATAACTTCTATAATAATTCCACATTAACACCTGCGTTAGAGTGGCCTCACCATCTAACTATTATTTATTTAGGTGGTAATGACATCCATCCTACTCGACACCCAGCTGAGGTAATTAATCACCTTAAAACAATAATTTCCTCATTTAAACTTGTTAGCAGTTCAGTAGTGTTCACATTGGTGGAACCTCGCCAACTGAGCAATAATAATCGTTGGGGAATGAGTCCAGAATATTACCAAAGAGCTGCCAAATATATAAACTTTAGACTGAGGAAGCGAGTACGATTGGATGCCACTTACATTCAATTTACAGCCAGACCATACAGGCAAAACCTGGCAAGAGATGGTGTACACCTGTCAGGTGAGTCTAGGTCACATGTAGTTGACAAATTGATCAACACAATCAACCACCATAAAAGGCTGTGGCTGGCAAGCCAAATTAATTGTACATAATTGTATTTTCACCTGTATGTGCAAGTGCACCCTTATATAAATTATAAAATCTAAAAAACCCAAAAACACAGCACAACTATATATTCACATTACTGCACCACAAATTAATCTATGCCAACCTTTATTAGGTAGGAATTTAGACTGTGATTGTGCTGAATTTGGCACAAATGCAGACTAAATAAATTCGTAGTTTCTTAGGTAGAAATTCTTACAACTAGTCTTGAACTAGTTAGTAGCGCATACATTATACATTCTTGTGCTGACCCTATCAAGGGTGGGATTCAAACTTTATGGTAACTCTGATTAGAGTATATCCATATTAATTATTTGTGTACTCATTATTTGTGTGTATGCATTTTGAGTGTTGCTGAATGATCACCATTACATCTAATGGTGATAAAGATGAGCTAGCCGGAAGAAAGTTAATGGTGAAATTCAAGCACTGCTCAAAATCCTTAGTTACTTATTGTTAGGTAGTACATTTAACCTCGAGTGAGGTAGAGTGTAATTTAACCAGATTAATTTAGGCTATACTCAATATTACTTGTCAACTAATGAGCAAGTACCCAAGCTTCATTAGTAATACTTATTCAAGTCCTATGAAATTTGGACTTAAAGCCACCATGGCTACTCCTGAACAATTAAGGGGAACCTATATTGGCCTCAAAGGTCATTTAACTAATTAATAAGTCTGATACCTTGTCTAAAGCAACTCCCATTGATTACTATCAACTAGAAAGATCATTGAGAGTGGCTGATCTCAAATTTGATCAAGTTGGATCTACATGCCAGTCTTATCTCAACCTATTGAATGCCACTGAAACTGATCCAGAGGAAATAGATCAAATTATAGCAGATATTTCCCAGTATGAAGATGAGACTCAAGATAAACTTGACATACTATCCAATATAGTAACACAATCTAAATCTAATGCAAATAATAATATGTCTCAATCCAGTAATCAATTATCTGAGGTTGGTCTACCTACTTTAGACTTACCTACATTTGCAGGGCTGGATGAAGAAAATTGGGACACATTTTGGACTTCATTTGAAGTTCATATACATAAGAAATCTTCTCTTGACAGGATTTCTAAATTCTCATACCTGATTAGTCATACCTGATTAGAAAGGGGAGGCTAAAAAGGTCATAAATAACCTAGCTCTCACTGAGAGTAATTATGAGGAAGCTATAAAACTGCTAAAGTTGAACTATTGCAACAAGGAGTTGAGTATAGCTAACCTTTATTACCAGTTGCTGGATCTGAATGCACCAAGTAACCGACCAGACTCACTTCAAAGCTTCAGGCTAGAATTAGAGTCTCTAGTGAAGGCCTTAGGTACTAAAGTTGATGTACCAGCCTCAGAATGGTCAATCAAGTTACTTTTGCAGAGGAAATTGCCACGAAATATCTTAGCAGAAATCTGCTCACACTATAAAACCGAGTTTCTCACTCGAGCAAATATTCGAGGGACTGAGAATAACGGTTAACAGGTTGAAGACTCATGATAAGATTAAACCTGAGTCTAAACCACCTAACATTGACAACTCAGTCAAACCCAAATCGACTTTGAATAAGTCCAATAAATTCAAACCTAAGACTACTCCATCCACTGGAAAAAGGAGTGGTAGTGTAGGTATTTATTCTGTATCTCCCTCTGACGTTACAACTGATATGTCCACTAAAAGGACAAACTCAGCCAGAGAGAGAAAGTGTCTGTTCTGTGAACAAGAACATATCACCTACAAATGCACTGTTTATCTTAACTTTAATACCAGGATTAAACGGCTACAAGAATTAAACAGATGCACCAAGTGCATGGGTTCTCATGATCCCAGTAAATGTGTAGTACAGCTACGGTTGTGCAGTAGATGCAACAAAGGTGTACATCATTATGCCTTATGTAGAAAAACTTCTACACAATCTATGACAACTGGGGAGAATTCTATGAATTCTACCACAGTACAATATTGCAAGGTACATCAAGAAATAAATGTACTTGCTACTGAGTCAGGCAATAATACCACTCTGCCTACAGCTCAACTCAAACTAATTGACAGGAAGTCTAGAGTTAACACTAGAGGTCTCTTTGATCAAGGATCACAGAAAACCTTCATCACACAACAATTAGTTGAGCAGTTAAAATTAAAACCTGCCAAATGTGTGAGACTGAATATTTCTGGGTTCTTGACTAATAGTGGACATCGTGAATACCAAGTAGTAAAGGTGTTAGTGAGACTTGGATCTTCCACTAGTCCAATACAAGCAGTAGTAGTAGATAAACTTCCTTCAGACCTGCAGGTCACAGGACTAGCTTGCACTGCGAGATATCTTAAACGAAACCGCATGAGGCTAGCAGACTACAAAATAAATTCTGACTGCCTCACTGATGTTGGTATACTTATAGGCGCTGACCATTATTATAAATTTATAACGGGATGCACCGGACACCATGGAATGTAATCATGTCATCTGCTGGAGGCAAGTTGCTTACTGGACCGGTGCTTTTCCAACAAAACCCAGCGTCAACCAACCAACAATCTAACAATACAATAGTGGCGTGACTAGGCTTGGAACAGTCACCCCCTACATTTCAGAGAAATATCTGAAGATAACGAGTCTGATCCACCTGTACATCGTCTGTGGTATTTAGACACTTTAGGTATTGTCCCTGAACATCCAAGCCCTGAGGATATGTGGACTTACTAGCAATATCTGGATACAGTTGTCTATAAGAACAAACAATACTGGGTGAAACAAAATTCACTAAAAATCAACTCCTTGCTATAACTTTCCTCACCGACTTGACACAGCAACGATAATAGCATTAATGACTAGCATTCGTCATGGGCTCTCTATAGACACCTCACACGGCTATGTGAGAGTTGCATTTCGTAATCTGGTGCCATGGTGCACACGCACCTGTGCACGTGCACTGTGCACCCATTCAGTGCACAAAGGGGCTGGAAAAATTCATCTCCTCACAATAATATGCTAAAGATAAAAACAGAATTCCAATCTACTCGACATGGCAATACTTAATCTTGGCAGGCAAGCAAGGGGGAGGATTCAAATTAATTTAGTCTGGTCAGCGGTTAGCACTCTTCTCTAAAACAATATTCATTAATACAGTTATGCAATAATACAAGTAAAATATAATATAACACAACATGATCTCATAACCCTGCCTATGAGCAGGGTTATGAGTCCACAATACAATGTATAGCAATATCAATCAACCAATAGTTGCCTGCTTCACATTTTATTAATGATATATAATGATACATAGGATAGTGATACATATGTCACATTGTACAGTAATACTTAACCTATATACGTAATAGTGTATCAAAGATATGGCAAAATCAATTCAAAATGGTGATACAAAGTGATACTTTATTATATCATATTAAGGAGTGATCCTAGCGTATACCAGTCATACTGGTGTATGCTGGATCATAACTGTATGTAAACTGGTACACCACGCTTGTTCTTTGGAGATGGTTGTATTGTTTATTAGGGCTGTTCTTAAATATTAAATCAGCAGTGCTTTTGGATTTTAGGAAATAATGAATTCTAATCTTTGGTCGGCTGTCGGTTTAACGCTATTTGATATTATGTTTGTAATTATTCTTTCTTCAGTTTTATATGGTATACTCATAGTGGATTATAACAGAGTTTTATGGGAGAGTTGTTTGCTGTTGCGGCTGTTGTTCTCTGTTGTACCATTTTATAAATATCTTCTGATATAGGTGTTGACTCCTCTATTCGTGTCCCCGTTGTTTACTAATGCTTCCTCCAGTTCTTCCGTCCAGTTCCTTGTGGATGTCATGCCGCCGGTCACAACATTGAGCAAGCGCTCTAGCTATATATGCGCTTATTATACTAGTCATATCTGTCTGGCTATTCGGAGTGACTATTGATATACATTCCAATGTTGGTCGAGATGGATCTACACCTAATTATAATCTGGGTGTAGATCCCTACACCAAGAGTATACATGGGTGTAGATCCCTACACCAAGAGTATACATGGGTGTAGGTCCCTACACCAAGAGTATACATGGGTGTAGGTCCCTACACCAAGAGTATACATGGGTGTAGATCCCTACACCAAGAGTATACATGGGTGTAGATCCCTACACCAAGAGTATACATGGGTGTAGATCCCTACATCAGGAGTATACATGGGTGTAGATCCCTACACCAAGAGTATACATGGGTGTAGATCCCTACACCAAGTGTATACATGGGTGTAGATCCCTACACCAAGAGTATACATGGGTGTAGATCCCTACGCCAAGAGTATACATGGGTGTAGATCTCTACACCAAGAGTATACATGGGTGTAGATCCCTACACCAAGAGTATACAGGGTGTAGATCCCTACACCAAGAGTATACAAGAGTGTATGCATCTGGCTGATGATGGGTCGTAGAGGGTTACCAGGCTGGTGGGTGTTGACATTAACGTAAAGGTGTCCCAGACTGTAGTCAGGCTGGAGCTTTAGTAGGTGGATGCTGCCATTTTCAGCATTAACAGCATCAATTATGCGGTTGACTTCCTACTTGATATCTTCAGTTGAGCTTCTGGTTATCCTCTTGAATTTGGTCTCACTTTGGAGTTTGAGATCAATATGTCACCAAACTTTCAGTTTGGTGACATATTGATCAGTATGGATGAGGACGAAGGCTGTGGTGTCGTCGGCTCTCAGGGTTGTGATGTTCTCCATGTACACACGTGACTTGGCTCATGCTTCTAATAAACACAAATAAACGTTTTCTAAGTTTAATCAATGTTTTCGACGTTGAATTGACGTTGGTTCAAAATCAATAATACCTTAACAAATATATTTAAATACTCTTCAAACAATGAATCCCAGATTTCATGCTTAATAGGAGCCGTTGGTTGTGGCAATAAGAGCCAACTCTTCTTCAAGAGTGGGCATGGCGGGCATGTTCCCCGTAGTGTCCTCTCTTTAAATCAAGTTTATCAACTGGTTCAGTGTTTTCATTCTCTTCTAGATTATATCGTAAAGAATATTTATTTTTTTAACTGGACATGATCAATCCTTCCCAAGGAAGGAAGGTACTGGATGTCAAATATCTCTTCTTCTTTCTTGGTGAATATTAGATCCAGTACTGACAGAACATCTCCTTCCCTCATTCTTGTGGCCTGCTTGACGTGTTGATACATGAATGTCTCCAGGATGAGGTTTACAAATCTGCTTGTCTAAATGTCCTCCGTTCTCGCCTCGTAGGATTCCCAGTATATTGCTTCAAGATGAAGTTCCCCAGAACCTAATATTGTGATTTCTCTTTAATCTGGTGACAAACCTCTGAACCTTCTCCAACTTAGTTTTGTGATTGACGAAATACGGACTCTATAATGGAACTGCATACTCCAGGATTGGTCTGACATATGTAGTATACAAGGTTCTGAGTGTGTGTGTGTACTCATCTATTTGTACTCACCTATTTGGGCTTGCGGGGGTTGAGCTCTGGCTCTTTGGTCCCGCCTCTCAACCGTCAATCAACAGGTGTACAGATTCCTGAGCCTATTGGGCTCTATCATATCTACACTTGAAACTGTGTATGGAGTCAGCCTCCACCACATCACTTCCTAATGCATTCCATTTGTCAACCACTCTGACACTAAAAAAGTTCTTTCTAATATCTCTGTGGCTCATTTGGGCGCTCAGTTTCCACCTGTGTCCCCTAGTGCGTGTGCCCCTTGTGTTAAATAGCCTGTCTTTATCTACCCTATCAATTCCCTTGAGAATCTTGAATATGGTGATCATGTCCCCCCCTAACTCTTCTGTCTTCCAGCGAAGTGAGATTTAATTCCCGTAGTCTCTCCTCGTAGCTCATACCTCTCAGCTCGGGTACTAGTCTGGTGGCAAATCTTTGAACCTTTTCCAGTTTAGTCTTATCCTTGACTAGATATGGACTCCATGCTGGGGCTGCATACTCCAGGATTGGCCTGACATATGTGGTATACAAAGTTCTGAATGATTCTTTACACAAATTTCTGAATGCCGTTCGTATGTTGGCCAGCCTGGCATATGCCGCTGATGTTATCCTCTTGATATGTGCTGCAGGAGACAGGTCTGGCGTGATATCAACTCCCAAGTCTTTTTCTTTCTCTGACTCCTGAAGAATATCCTCTCCCAGATAATACCTCGTATTTGGCATCCTGCTCCCTGCACCTATCTTCATTATATTACATTTGGTTGGGTTAAACTCTAACAACCACTTGTTCGACCATTCCTGCAGTTTGTCTAGGTCTTCTTGAAGCCTCAAACAGTCCTCTTCTGTCTTAATCCTTCTCATAATTTTGGCATCGTCCGCAAACATTGAGAGAAATGAATCTATACCCTCCGAGAGATCATTTACATATATCAGAAACAAGATAGGACCGAGTACAGAGCCCTGTGGGACTCCACTGGTGACTTCACGCTAATCGAAGGTCTCACCCCTCACCGTAACTCTCTGCTTCCTATTGCTTAGGTACTCCCTTATCCACTGGAGCACCTTACCAGCTACACTTGCCTGTCTCTCCAGCTTATGTACCAGCCTCTTTTGTGGTACTGTGTCAAAGGCTTTCCGACAATCCAAGAAAATGCAGTCCGCCCAGCCCTCTCTTTCTTGCTTAATCTGTGTTACCTGGTCATAGAATTCTATTAAGCCAGTCAGGCAAGATTTACCCTCCCTGAACCCATGTTGTCGATTTGTCACGAAGTCCCTTCTCTCCAGATGTGCTACCAGGTTTTTTTCTCACGATCTTCTCCATCACCTTGCATGGTATACAAGTTAAGGACACTGGCCTGTAGTTCAGTGCCTCTTGCCTGTCGCCCTTTTTGTATATTGGGACCACATTCGCCGTCTTCCATATTTCTGGTAGGTCTCCCGTCTCCAGTGACCTTCTATACACTATGGAGAGTGACAAGCAAAGTGCCTCTGCACACTCTTTCAGTACCCATGGCGAGATCCCGTCTGGACCAACAGCCTTTCTAACATCCAGGTCCAGCAGGTGTCTCTTGACCTCCTCTCTCGTAATTTCAAACTCTTCCAAGGCCGCCTGGTTTACTTCCCTTTCTCCTAGCACAGTGACCTCACCTTGTTCTGTTGTGAAGACCTCTTGGAACCTCTTGTTGAGTTCTTCACACACCGCTTTGTCATTCTCTGTATACCTGTCCTCGCCTGTTCTAAGTTTCACTACCTGTTCTTTCACTGTTGTTTTCCTTCTGATGTGACTGTGGAGTAGCTTTGGTTCGGTCTTGGCTTTGTTTGCTATATCATTTTCAAAACTTTTCTCTGCTTCTCTTCTCACCCTGACATGTGTGTGTGTGTGTGTAATTACCTAAGTGTAGTTAAAGGATGAGAGGTACGCTAGTGGTGTCCCGTCTTCTCAGCACTCTTTGTCATAGCGTAGCGTTTCGGGCAGGTCCCTGGAATACGATCCCCTGCCGCGAAGAATCGTTTTTCATCCAAGTACACATTTTACTGTTGCGTTAAACAGAGGCTACAGTTAAGGAATTGCACCCAGTAAATCCTCCCCGGCCAGGATACGAACCCATGACATAGCGCTCGCGGAACGCCAGGCGAGTGTTCTTAAAGTTCCAGGTCTCAGGAAATCTTCCCTATCGATTTTATCAATTCTTGTTACTATTTTGTTTGTAGTGATCATATCACCTCTTTTTCTTCTGTCTTCTAGTTTTGGCATATTTAATGTCTCTAACCTCTCCTCGTAGCTCTTGCCCTTCAGTTCTGGGAGCCACTTAGTAACATGTCTTTGCACCTTTTCCAGTTTGTTGATGTGCTTCTTAAGATATGGGCACCACACAACCGCTGCATATTCTAGCTTTAGCCTAACAAAAGTCGTGAACAATTTCTTTAGTGTATCGTCATCCATGTATTTAAAAGCAATTCTGAAGTTAGAAAGCGTGGCATAGGCTCCTCGCACAATATTCTTTATGTGGTCCTCAGGTGATAGTTTTCTATCTAGAACCACTCCTAGATCTCCTTCTTTATCATAATTCTTTAAAGATTTCTCACATAATATATAGGTTGAGTGGGGGTCTATGTTCTCCTTTTCCACATTCCATAACATGGCATTTATTAACATTCAATTCCATTTGCCAAGTGGTGCTCCATATACTTATTTTGTCCAGGTCATCTTGAAGGGCATGACAATCATCTAAGTTTCTTATCCTTCCTATTATCTTAGCATCATCAACAAACATGTTCATATAATTCTGTGTACCAACTGGTAGATCATTTATGTAGACAATAAACATCACTGGTGCAAGAACTGAACCCTATGGTACTCCACTTGTGACATTTCTCCATTCCGATACATTGCCTCTGATCACTGCCCTCATTTTTCTATCGGTCAGAAAATTTTTCATCCATGTTAGTAGCTTACCTGTCACCCCTCCAATATTTTCCGGTTTCCAGAACAACCTCTTATGTGAAACTCTGTCGAAAGCCTTTTTAGGTCCATATAGATGCAGTCAACCCAACCATCTCTTTCCTGTAATATCTCTGTTGCGCGATTATAGAAACTGAGTAAATTCGATACACATTATCTTCCAGATCGAAAACCATACTGTCTGCCTGATATTATATCATTTCTCTCCAGGTGTTCTACCCATTTAGTTTTTATTATTTTTTTCCAATATTTTGACTATTACACTTGTCAATGATACCGGTCTATAATTAAGGGGGTCTTCCTTGCTTCCACTTTTGTAGATTGGAACTATGTTAGCCTTTTTCCACACATCAGCTACAACTCCTGTAAACAGGGATGCCTGAAAAATCAGTTGAAGTGGAATGCTGAGCTCAGGTGCACATTCTCTCAGAACTCATGGTGAAACTCCATCTGGACCAACTGCTTTCTTCTTATTTAGCTCCTTGAGCATTTTTTCCACTTCGACTCTAGACACCTCTATGTGCTCTATGTTGTTCTTTGGAATTCTTATTGTATCTGGTTCCCTGAAGATTTAATTTTGTAATAACACACTTTGGAACTTTTCGTTTAATGTTTCACACATTTCCTTTTCATTTCCCATTTTTAACCTCTGAATATTATCCTTTACCTGCAATTTGTCGTTTATTAATTTATAGAATAGACCTGGTTCTGTTTTACATTTGTCTGCAATCCCTTTTTCAAAATTTCTTTCTGCCTCTCTCCTCACTGCCGTGTAGTTGTTTCTCGCATCTTTGTATCACTGGTATGTTTGGGGGTTCGGCCTCTCCCTGTATTGATTCCATTTTTGTGTCGTTTGGTCTCTGGCCCTCTCGCATTTTCTGTTGAACCAATCCTGTTTCCTAGTTCTGCATCTCTGTTTTGGTATAAATTTTTTTGTGCCTTTATCATATATTTCACAAAACTTGACATACATCTCATTCACTTCCTTGCCTAGCAACAAGTCTGTCCAATTATACTCAGTAAAAAATTTTCTAAGGTTGCCATGATGTCCTCTCCTAAAGTCAGGTTTTTCAATTGCATCAACCTTCATATTTTCTTCCAGATTATAACGCATTGCATACTTTATTCCCAAAAAGACATGTTCACTTTTACCCAAGGGAGGAAGGTACTGAATGTCAAATATTTCTTCCTCCTTCCTGGTAAATATCAAATCTAGCATGGAGGGAACGTCCCTTTCCCTCATCCTCGTAGCTTGTTTAACATGTTGGTACAAGAATGTTTCCAGGATGAGGTCTACAAATTTACATGTCCAAAAGTCTTCTGTTTTAGCTTCATATGCTTCCCAGTCTATGGATTTCAAGTTGAAGTCGCCGAATATCAACAGTCGTGTGTGTACTCACCTATTTGTACTCACCTATTTGTGCTTGCGGGGGTTGAGCTTTGGCTCTTTGGTGCCGCCTCTCAACTGTCAATAAACTGGTGTACAAATTCCTGAGCCTACTGGGCTCTATCATATCTGCATTTAAAACTGTGTACGGAGTCAGCCTCCACCACATCACTGCCTAATGCATTCCACCCGTTAACTACTCTGACACTAAAAAAGTT
The DNA here is from genome assembly GCF_040958095.1 of Procambarus clarkii. Taxonomy (NCBI): domain Eukaryota; kingdom Metazoa; phylum Arthropoda; class Malacostraca; order Decapoda; family Cambaridae; genus Procambarus; species Procambarus clarkii. The sequence goes on along the minus strand of NC_091183.1, from coordinate 7,931,750 downwards.
CCTTCTAACGTCCTTGTGGCTCATGTGGGTACTCAGTTTCCTCCTATGTCCCCTTGTTCGCGTCCCACCAGTGTTGAATAGTTTATCCTTGTTTACCCGGTCGATTCCCCTGAGGATTTTGTAGGTTGTGATCATGTCTCCCCTTACTCTTCTGTCTTCCAGTGTCGTAAGGTGCATTTCCCGCAGCCTTTCCTCGTAACTCATGCCTCTTAGTTCTGGGACTAGTCTAGTGGCATACCTTTGGACTTTTTCCAGCTTCGTCTTGTGCTTGACAAGGTACGGGCTCGATGCTGGGGCCGCATACTCCAGGATTGTTCGTACATATGTGGTGCACAAGATTCTGAATGATTCCTTACACAGGTTCCTGAATGCTGTTCTGATGTTAGCCAGCCTCGCATATGCCGCAGACGTTATTCTTTTTATGTGGGCTTCAGGAGACAGGTTTGGTGTGATATCAACTCCTAGATCTTTCTCTCTGTCCGTTTCATTAAGTACTTCATCTCCTATTCTGTATCCTGTGTCTGGCCTCCTGTTTCCACTGCCTAGTTTCATTACTTTGCATTTATTCGGGTTGAACTTCAACAGCCATTTGTTGGACTATTCACTCACTCTGTCTAGGTCATCTTGTAGCCTCCTACTATCATCCTCAGTTTCACTCCTCATAATTTTTGCATCATCGGCAAACATTGAGAGAAACGATTCTATACCCTCTTTGAGATCATATACATATATCAGAAACAGTATAGGTCCAAGGACTGACCCCTGCGGGACTCCACTCGTAACGTCTCGCCAATCTGAGACCTCACCCCTCACACTGACTCGTTGTCTCCTGTTGCCTAGGTACTCCTTTATCCAATGGAGTACCTTCTCTTTCACTCCAGCCTGCATCTCCAGCTTTTTCACTGCCTCTTGCATGGCACTATATCAAAGGCTTTCTCACAATCCAAAAATATGCAGTCTGCCCACCCTTCTCTTTCTTGCCTTATTTTTGTTGCCTGGTCGTAGAATTCAAGTAACCCTGTGAGGCAGGACCTGCCATCCCTGAACCCATGTTGATGCCGTGTGTGTGTGTGTTTGTGTGTGTGTGTGTGTGTGTGTGTGTGTGTGTGTACTCACCTAATTGTGCTTGCGGGGGTTGAGCTCTGGCTCTTTGGTCCCGCCTCTCAACCGTCAATCAACTGGTGTACAGATTCCTGAGCCTATTGGGCTCTATCATATCTACATTTGAAACTGTGTATGGAGTCAGCCTCCACCACATCACTTCCTAATGCATTCCATTTACTAACTACTCTGATACTTGAAAAGTTCTTTCTAACGTCCTTGTGGCTCATTTGGGTACTCAGCTTCCACCTGTGTTCCCTTGTTCGCGTCCCACCAGTGTTGAACAGTTCATCCTTGTTTACCCAGTCGATTCCCCTGAGGATTTTGTAGGTTGTGATCATGTCCCCCCTTACTCTTCTGTCTTCCAGTGTCGTAAGGTGCATTTCCCGCAGCCTTTCCTCATAACTCATGCCTCTTAGTTCTGGGACTAGTCTAGTAGCATACCTTTGGACTTTTTCCAGCTTCGTCTTGTGCTTGACAAGGTACGGGCTCCATGCTGGGGCCGCATACTCCAGGATTGGTCTTACATATGTGGTGTACAAGATTCTGAATGATTCCTTACACAGGTTCCTGAACGCCGTTCTGATGTTAGCCAGCCTCGCATATGCCGCAGACGTTATTCTCTTTATGTGGGCTTCAGGAGACAGGTTTGGTGTGATATCAACTCCTAGATCTTTCTCTCTGTCTGTTTCATTAAGTACTTCATCTCCTATTCTGTATCCTGTGTCTGGCCTCCTGTTTCCACTGCCTAGTTTCATTACTTTGCATTTACTCGGGTTAAACTTCAACAGCCATTTGTTGGACCATTCACTCAATCTATCCAGGTCGTCTTGTAGCCTCCTACTATCATCCTCTGTTTCAATCCTTCTCATAATTTTTGCATCGTCGGCAAACATTGAGAGGAACGAATCTATAACCTTTGGGAGATCATTTACATATACCAGAAACAGTATAGGTCCAAGGACTGACCCCTGCGGGACTACACTTGTGACGTCTCGCCAATCTGAGACCTCACCCCTCACACAGACTCGTTGTCTCCTGTTGCTTAGGTACTCCTCTATCCACCGGAGTACCTTCCCTCTCACTCCAGCCTACATCTCCAACTTTCGCACTAGCCTCTTGTGTGGCACTGTATCAAAGGCTTTCTGACACTCCAAAAATATGCAGTCTGCCCACCCTTCTCTTTCTTGCCTTATTTTTGTTGCCTGGTCGTAGAATTCAAGTAACCCTGTGAGGCAGGACCTGCCATCCCTGAACCCATGTTGATGCTGTGTTACAAAGTTCCTTCGCTCCAGATGCTCCACTAGTTTTTTTCACACAATCTTCTCCATCAGCTTGCATGGTTCTCCATCAGCTTGCATGGTATGCAGGTTAGGGACACTGGCCTGTAGTTCAGTGCCTCCTGTCTATCCCCTTTCTTGTATATCGGGACTATGTTAGCTGCTTTCCAAATATCTGGCAGTTCCCCTGTTGCCAGTGATTTGTTATACACTATGGAGAGTGGTAGGCACAGTTCTCTTGCTCCTTCCTTTAGAACCCAAGGGGAGATTCCATCTGGGCCTATAGCCTTCGTCACGTCCAACTCTAGTAAACACTTCCTTACTTCCCCACTGGTAATTTCAAACTCTTCCAGTGGTTTCTGGTTAGCTATTCCCTCACTTACCTCTGGAATTTCTCCTTGCTCTAAGGTGAAGACCTCCTGGAATTTCTTATTCAATTCCTCACACACTTCCTTGTCATTTGTAGTGAATCCTTCCGCCCCTATCCTTAATCTCATAACCTGTTCCTTTACTGTTGTTTTTCTCCTAATGTGGCTATGCAACAATTTAGGCTGAGTCTTTGCCTTGCTTGCGATGTCATTTTCGTATTGTCTCTCTGCCTCTCTTCTCATCCTGACATATTCATTCCTGGCATTCTGGTATCTTTCTCTGCTCTCCAGTGTCCTGTTATTCCTATAGTTTCTCCATGCCCTTTTACTTTGCTGCTTAGCTAGCCTACATCTCTGATTAAACCATGGGTTTCTCATCTTCATTTCTCTGTTTTCCTTTTGGACTGGGACAAACTTGTTTGCTGCGTCCTTGCACTTCTGCGTGATGTAATCCATCATATCTTGGGCCGTCTTTCCCCTGAGCTCTGTTTCCCATGCTATATCTGTTAGGAATTTTCTTATCCCCTCATAGTTTCCCTTTCGGTATGCTAACCTTTTGGTTTCGGTATCCCTCCTCGAGTTCAATAACCCTTCTTCAATCAAGTACTCAAACACCAGTACACTGTGGTCGCTCAGTCCTACTGGGTCCTCAGAACCGATTTCTCTTATGTCGGAGTCGTTCACTCGCAGTGTGTGTGTGTGTGTGTGTGTGTACTCACCTAATTGTACTCACCTAATTGTGCTTGCGGGGGTTGAGCTCTGGCTCTTTGGTCCCGCCTCTCAACCGTCAATCAACTGGTGTACAGATTCCTGAGCCTATTGGGCTCTATCATATCTACATTTGAAACTGTGAATGGAGTCAGCCTCCACCACATCACTTCCTAATGCATTCCATTTGCTAACTACTCTGACACTGAAAAAGTTCTTTCTAACGTCTCTGTGGCTCATTTGGGTACTCAGCTTCCACCTGTGTCCCCTTGTTCGCGTCCCACCAGTGTTGAAAAGTTCGTCCTTGTTTACCCGGTCGATTCCCCTGAGGATTTTGTAGGTTGTGATCATGTCCCCCCTTACTCTTCTGTCTTCCAGTGTCGTGAGGTGCATTTCCCGCAGCCTTTCCTCATAACTCATGCCTCTTAGTTCTGGGACTAGTCTAGTAGCATACCGTGTGTGTGTGTGTGTGTGTGTGTGTGTGTGTGTGTACTCAGCTAGTTGTACTCACCTAGTTGTGTCTGCAGGATCGAGCATTGACTCTTGGATCCCGCCTTTCGAGCCTCGGTTGTTTACAGCAATGACTCCTGTCCTATTTCCCTATCATACCTGGTTTTAAAATTATGAATAGTATTTGCTTCCACAACCTGTTCCTGAAGTGCATTCCATTTCCCCACTACTCTCACGCTAAAAGAAAACTTCCTAACATCTCTGTGACTCATCTGAGTTTCAAGCTTCCATCCATGTCCTCTCGTTCTGTTACTATTCCGTGTGAACATTTCGTCTATGTCCACTCTGTCAATTCCTCTGAGTATCTTATACGTTCCTATCATGTCCCCCCTCTCCCTTCTTCTTTCTAGTGTCGTAAGGCACAGTTCCCTCAGGCGCTCTTCATACCCCATCCCTCGTAGCTCTGGGACGAGTCTCGTTGCAAACCTCTGAACCTTTTCCAGTTTCATTATATGCTTCTTCAGATGGGGACTCCATGATGAGGCGGCATACTCTAAGACTGGCCTTACGTAGGCAGTGTAAAGCGCCCTAAATGCCTCCTTACTTAGGTTTCTGAATGATGTTCTAACTTTTGCCAGTGTAGAGTACGCTGCTGTCGTTATCCTATTAATATGTGCCTCAGGAGATAGATTAGGTGTTACGTCCACCCCCAGGTCTCTTTCACGCGTCATTACAGGTAGGCTGTTCCCCTTCATTGTGTACTGTCCCTTTGGTCTCCTATCTCCTAGTCCCATTTCCATAACTTTACATTTGCTCGTGTTGAATTCTAGTAGCCATTTCTCTGACCATCTCTGCAATCTGTTCAGGTCCTCTTGGAGGATCCTGCAATCCTCATCTGTCACAACTCTTCTCATCAACTTTGCATCATCCGCAAACATCGACATGTAGGACTCTACGCCTGTAAACATGTCGTTAACATATACAAGAAATAGAATTGGTCCCAGCACCGATCCTTGTGGTACTCCACTTGTTACTGTTCGCCAGTCCGACTTCTCGCCCCTTACCGTAACTCTTTGGCTCCTTCCTGTTAGGTAGTTCCTTATCCATTCTAGGACCTTTCCCCCCACCCCCGCCTGCCTCTCGAGCTTGAACAGCAGTCTCATGTGCGGTACTGTATCAAAGGCTTTTTGGCAGTCCAGAAATATGCAGTCTGCCCAACCATCTCTGTCCTGTCTTATCCTCGTTATTTTATCATAGAATTCCAGAAGGTTTGTTAGGCACGATTTCCCTGTCCAGAACCCATGTTGATGTTTGTTCACAAACCTAATGTTCTCCAGGTGTGCAACCAGTCGCAGCCTAATTATTCTTTCCAGTATTTTACAGGGGATGCTTGTCAGTGATACAGGTCTGTAGTTAAGTGCCTCCTCCCTATCTCCTTTCTTGAAGATCGGCACGACATTTGCCTTCTTCCAGCAACTGGGCAATTCTCCTGACATAAGTGACTCATTAAAGATCATTGCCAGAGGCACGCTGAGGGCCTGTGCTGCTTCTTTTAGTATCCACGGTGATACTTTGTCTGGTCCAACTGCTTTAGTTGCATCTAGAGTTGTCAACTGTTTCATTACCTCCTCTGCTGTCACCTCTATATCTGATAGTCTTTCATCTAGGGTAACCCCTTCCAACAATGGGAGCTGCTCAGGCTCGGTAGTGAACACTCCATGGAAACTGGCATTCAGTGCCTTGCAGATTTCCTTGTCACTTTCAGTATATGCCCCCTCTGTCTTCCTTAGTCTTGTCACTTGGTCGTTCACCGACATTTTTCTTCTTATATGACTGTGTAGTAACTTAGGTTGTTTTTTCGCTTTGATTGCAATATCGTTCTCATAGTCCCTTTCCGATGTTCGTCTTATGTTAATGTAATCGTTCCTAGGCCTGTTTTATCTGCTTCTGTTGTCCTCTGTTCTTTGTCTTCTGTACTTCCTACACTCCCGTCTGCTGGCCATTTTTGCTTCCTGACACTGTCTATTAAACCATGGGTTATTATATTCCTTCTTATTTTTTCCCTTTACCGTTGGTATAAATCTCTCTTCGGCCTCCTGGCATTTCTGTATGACTAGGTCCATCATATCTTGGACTGTTTTTCCTCTAATTTCTTCCTCCCACTGCACTTCACCCAGATAGTCCCTTATCCTCATATAGTCCCCTTTCCTGTAGTCAGCTCTCCTTTCCCAGATCTCTTGTCCCATGGTCATAAGTTTGAATTCCATCATGTAGTCAAAGACTAGGACACAATGGTCACTGGCCCCTAGAGGTATTTCATGCTCTAAATTCTCGATATCTTCTACGTTCTGGGTGAAAATCAGGTCTAATAGGCTCGGTGCATCTCCTCCTCTTTCCCTTGTGTCTTCCTTCACATGTTGTGTCAGGAAATTCCTGTCTATAACATCTACTAATTTTGCTCCCCACGTTTCGTCCCCTCCATGGGGATTCCTTGATTCCCAATTTATCTCTCCATGATTTAGGTCCCCCATGATCAGCAGCTTCGCTCTCATTCTGTGGGCTAGTGTTGCTGCCTTCTGCAGTTCATCTATACATGCTTTGTTGTTGTCATCATACTCCTGCCTGGGTCTTCTACTGTTTGGTGGGGGATTGTAGATTACCAGGATCACAATCTTCCTCCCATCTACTGTCAGAGTTCCATGTATGAAGCTTGTGCACTCATTGGTAACTCGATTTCCCAGGTCTTCAAACTTCCATTTCCGCTTTATTAGGAGTGCTGCTCCCCCTCCCTGTCTCTGTGTCCTCTCTTTTCGTATCACCTGGTACCCTTCAGGAAAGATTGCATCTGAGATCATGTCATTAATTTTAGTTTCCACAATTGCAACTATGTCAGGATCTGCTTCACTCACTCTTTCTTTTATCTCTTCTGCTTTATTAGATACCCCATCAGCATTGGTGTACCAAACCTTGAGATTCTTCATGGAAACTCTTGTACCAGAGTTCTCCCTTTCTCTGGGGGTCTGGGGGGATCTGGGGAATGTCTGGGGGGTGACTGGGGGCAGAGGGGATCTGGGGGATCTGGGGGGTGTCTGGGGGATGACTGGGGGCGGGGAGGGTCCGGGGGATGTCCGGGGGGATCCGGGGGGTGTCTGGGGGGGTCCGGGGGGTGTATGGGGGGTGAAAGAGTTCAGGAGGGGGTGTTCAGAAAGAGTGCTTGGGGGGCTACTGGGGGCTGGGCTTCTAGGAAGGTAGGTAGGAGGGTCTGGGGTAGGGCCTGGGTAGGTAGGTCTGGAGTAGGAAGGGCATACTGGGTCTGAAGATTAGGGAGGGCATAGAGGGATTGGGAGATAGCGTAAGGTTGGGAGACAGATAGAGGTTGAGAGGTTGGGAGGGGGAAGGATAGAGGGGGTGGGGGGGACCTCCCACCTCCCTCGCAAGGGTGGGGGGTCACATGGAAGGAGAGGGGATGAGGAGGGGTGAGGGCTGGGTAGGCTTTGGGTGTTGAGGGGATGAGGTCTGGGTGGGTTCTTGGGGTTGAGGGGATGAGGTCTGGATGGGTTTTGGGGGTTGAGGGGATGAGAGCTGGGTGGGTTTTGGGGGTTGAGGGGATGAGGGCTGGACGGGTTTTGGGGGCTGAGGTGATGAGGGGGTCCTTGGAATGTGGGATGAATTTGACTCCAGTGGGGTCAGAGGGGTCAAGGGATGTGCTGGGGAGATAAGCAGGGGCGGCTGATTTGGGGAAGGGGTGACCTGAGAAGCACGTGTGAGCTGGTTAGCATGGGGTGGTTTAGCACTGGGGTGTGTAGCTGCGCTCAAATGGGAAGAGTCGTACTGTTGTTTGCTTGCTCTGTGGGCAATCTGTTCCTCCTTCGTCATGAATTTGTCAATAAATACGTTGTAGTAATTTTCGCTACCTCTGAGTAGGTGTTTATGATGCAGTATGTAATCCACTGCCTCTTCGTTAGTGAACTGTACCAGGACAGGTCGTTTCCTGTTACAGTTGTATGGTCCAATGCGTCGGTGGACTTGCACCTCATTCCCTGCCATCTGGGCTCTCATGTCTCTCAAGATCCCCTGTAGTTCCAAATCCTCAATCTCCATCCTTTCCTGCCTCGATGGTGCCCTGGCTTCAAGTAATCCATGGATTATGATTGTCCTCTTTCTCAGTTCAGGGTCATGCTGGTGGCCCTCTCCCTGGCTGACCCCCACCCCTCCTACACCCGCTACTCCACCTACTACTACTCCCCCTTCCCCTGCCAAGCTTCCCTTATTCCTGCCAAATTCATTAGTAAGCCTAGATATTTCTCCTTGCCATTCTACCCTGCTCTTCCTGATTTCCTCTTGAATATAATCCATAAACTCTTGTTTGAGTCTTTGAACCTCGCCCTGTATCTTATTAAAGACTTCACTTTTAATCCCCTGGATTAGATCACCTATCCAAACATCCCTCTTCTCTACAAATTTCCCAATCATCTTCTCCACAAACCTATCTTCTTCCTCAATCATAATACTGTTGGACCTAGACACCCTTCCTGACCTAGTCATTGCTATAATGCAACCTTACCCACTGGGGTTCCAAGTATCTTACCGTCCTGCTAACACAATAGGTGAGTGAATCTCCAAGCGTCGTCCCACGTGGTGGTAGAAGGTTGCTGCCGGGGTGAGGTCACGCGGTCAGAGGTCGGTGAGGTCTGCTCCACACTGCCACAATACTTCCTCAACTATTTTGAATTACGCTATTTAAACTGTTTTTCTTCACTACCTTATGGCTCTGGCCAAAACTCAAGGTTTTTTCATTCACTTGTACACACTTTTTCACTTCGAAGTTGCCTGATTACCCCTCCCACTCCACTAGTGAACCAGGAGCTCCCAACCCACGTCCACCCAACACGATGGTCACAAGACAAGTGAGTGTGTGTGTGTGTGTGTGTGTGTGTGTGTGTGTGTGTGTGTGTGTGTGTGTGTGTGTGTGTGTGTGTGTGTGTGTGTTTATGTGTGTGTGTGTGTGTGTATTTGCTATTTTACTATTTCCTTCTTACCCCCAAGCCCACCATTCTCCCCCACTTCCCTAAGCCCTCCCTTCTCCCCCACCCCACTAACCACTCATTTCTCCCTCACCCCCCCCAAGCCTTCCTTTCTCCCCTTCCCCCTCAAGCCCTCCCTCCTCCACTATCCCCCCAAGCCCTCCCTCCTCCCCTACCCCCGCAAGCCCCCCCTCTTTACCCCCCACCCAAGCCCTCTCTTCTATCCCACCCCTTCAAGACCTCCCTTTGCTCCCACCCTCTCCAAACAAGATCCTACCAGCCCCCCTCACAACCCAGGGTGCCCCCCTCACAACCCAGGGTGCCCCCCCTCCCCCTCCCCATCCCAGACCCTCCATGTTTACCTACTCCAGTGGAATCAACAGAAACTGAGGATGGACAGAAAAGAGTCAGCTTCTGGATGATATACTCGAACATAAATGGGATTACAAGCAAGGCAAGTGAACTTTGGGAAAGAGCACAAAAAGTAAACCCTGAATGCAGTTTTACTCATGGAAACAAAACTCTCAATAATTATAATGAATGCGGTGTTTCCCCAGGACTATGTCCAATCACTTGGGCTCGACGGTAGAGCGACGGTCTCGCTTCATGTAGGTAGGCGTTCAATACCCGACCGTCCAAGTGGTTTGCGTACCATTCCTGCCCCCTGGACCATCCCTAGTCTTTATCCTGACCCCTTCCAAGTGCAATATAGTCGTAATGGCTTGGCACTTTCTCCTGATAGTTTTTTCCCTTTCCCCAAGACTACAGTGTAATAAGGAAAGAGAGGGAGGGAAGGGGAGGAGACGGAGTGGCCCTATTCATGAGAAAGGAATGGAGTTTAAAGGAGATGGTTATCCCGGGCTTCGAGGGGTTGAGAGACTACATAACAGGTACCATGACGATGGGAAGACCAAGAGTAGTAGTAGCAGTGATATATAATCCACCACCAAATGGCAGAAGATCCAGGCAAGAGTATGACAGAAACAACATGGCAGTTAACAATATAAATGAGAGGGCAGCCTCTGCTGCCTGTAGAAATAGATCCCATCTGCTCATAATGGGGGACTTCAATCACGGAAGAATAGACTGGGAGAACAAGGAACCGCATGGATGAGAGAAAGCATGGAGAGCTTAACTACTGGAGGTGGCAACAAAAAAACTTTTTAAGCCAACATGTCACGGAACCCACACGAATTAGGGGGGAACAATGAACCAGCGTGACTCGACCTAGTCTTCACTCTGAATGACTTCGAAATAAGGAAAATTTACTTCGAGGCTCCAGTAAGAACCAGCGATCACAGTGTACTGACGTTTGAGTATCTGGTCGAAGAAGGGTTAAAGTACTCGAGGAAGGGAACAAAACAAAAGGCTAGCATTCCGCAAGAGAATGAGATAAAAAAAATCCTAACCGATATAACATGGAAACAGAGTCAGGGGGAAAAAAGTCCCAAGACATGATGGAATACATCACGCAGAAGTGTAAGGAGGCAGCAGACAATTTTATCCAGACCCAAAAGGAAAAAAAATAAATGCAGATGAGAAACCCATGGTTTAATCAGAGATGTAGGCTAGCTAAGCAACTAAGTAAAAGAGCGTGGAGAAACTATAGAAATAACAGGACACTTGAGAGCAGAGAAGGTTACCAGAGAGCCAGGAATGAATATGTCAGGGTGAGAAGAGAGGGAGAAGGGCACTATGAAAAGACATAGCAAGCAAGGCTAAGACTCAACCTAAACTGCTGCACAGCCAAGTCAGGAGAAAGACAACAGTGAAGAAACAGGTAATGAAACTGAGGATAGGGGCAGACAGATGCACTACGAACGACAAGGAAGTGTGTGAAGAACTCAGTAAGAAATTCCAGAAAGTCTTTACAGTAGAGCAAGGAGAAGTTCCAGAGATAAGAAAAGGAATAGTTAACCAGGAACCAATGGAGGAGTTTGAGATTGCCAGTGGGGATGTAAGGAAGCTTTTGCTAGAGCTGGTTGTGACAAAGGCTATAGGCCTAGGTGGAATATCGCCATAGATACTAAAGGAAGGAGCAGAAGCACTGTGCCTGCCACTCTCCAAACAAATCAACACTGGAATAACAAATCACTGGTAACAGGTGAATTACCAAAAATTTGGAAGACGGCAAACATAGTCCCAATATACAAGAAATGGAGAAGATTGTGCAAAAGAAGCTAGTGGAACACCTGGAGCGAAGTAACTTTGTGACACAACATCAACATGGTTTCAGTGATGACAAGTCCTGCCTCACAGGATTAATTGAATTCTACGATCAATCAACAAGAATCAGGCAAAGAAAGAGAGGGGTGGGCAGACTGCATATTTTTGGATTGCCAGAAATCCTTTGACACAGTACCACACAAGAGACTAGTGCGAAAGCTGGAAATGCAGGCAGGAGTGAAAGGGAAAGTTCTCCGTTGGATAAGAGAGTACCTAAGTAACAGAAGACAGCGAGTCACTGTGCGAGGTGAGGTCTCAGATTGGCGAGACGTCACTAGTGGGGTCCCGCAGGGTTCAGCCCTTGGATTTATATTGTTTCTAAATTATGTAAATGGCTTCACAGGGTTTGTAAATTATGTAAATACAGTCTCCGTGGTGTAGTGGTAAGACACTCGCCTGGCGTTCCGCGAGCGCTGTCATGGGTTCGTATCCAGGCCGGGGAGGATTTACTGGGCGCAAATCCTTAACTGTAGCCTCTGTTTAACCCAACAGTAAAATGTGTACGTGGTTGTAACAACTATTCTTCGTGGGGATCGTATTCCAGGGACTTGCCTGCAACGCTATGCGTACTAGTGGCTGTACAAGACTGAAACAACTCTCGAATATATCTAGAAAAAAATTCTACCAGAGATTATATAATCATTCCTCTCAATGTTTGCTGATGATGCAAAAATTATGAGGAGGATTAAGACGGAGAAAGAGATTATGAGGCTATATATGTAGCCTCATGACGGTCATCTTGAGGCTACAAGATCACCTAGACAGACTGAATGAATGGTACAACAAATGGCTCCTAAAGATCAACCAGAGTAAATGAAAGGTAATGAAACTAGGCAGTGGAAACAGAAGGCCAGACACAGGATACAGAATGGGAGATAAAGTACTTCATAAAACGGACAGAGAGAAAGATCTAGGAGTTCATATCACACCAAACCTGTCTCCTGAAGCCCAAATCAAAAAATAACATCTGCAGCAAATACAAGGCTGGCTAACATCAGAACAGCCTTCAGGAACCTGTGTAAGGACTCATTCATAACCATGTATACCAGATATGTAAGACCAATCCTGAAGTATGCGGCCCCACCATGGAGCCCGTACCTTGTCAAGCACAAGACAAAGCTTCAAAAAGTTCAGAGGTATGCCACTAGACTTGTCCCAGAACTAAGAGGCATGAGTTACGTGTGACAGGCTGCGTGAAATGCACCTCACGACACTGGAAGATAGAAGAGTAAGGGGAGACATGATCACTACCTACAAAATTCTCAGGGGAATCGACCAGGTAGACAAGGATAAACTATTCAACACTGGTGGTACGCGATCAAGGGGACACAGGTGGAAACTGAGTACCCACATGAGCCACAGGGACGTTAGAAAGAACTTTTTCAGTGTCAGAGTAGTTAACAGATGGAATGCATTAGGCAGTGATGTGGTGGAGGCTGACTCCATACACAGTTTCAAATGTAGATATGATAGAGCCTAGTAGGCTCAGGAATCTATACACCAGTTGATTGACAGTTGAGAGGCGGGACAAAAAGCCAGTGCTCAACCCCCGCAAGCACAAATAGGTGAGTACAGGAAGCCGCCAGTAGCAGCTGTCTAACTCACAGGTACCTATTTGCTGCTAGGTGAACAGAACATCAAGGTTAAAAACTCTGCCCATTCGTTACTGCTTCTACCGGGGATCGAACTTGGTCCCTTAGGATTACTACCCCAGAGCGCTGTACACTCAGCCGAGTGGCCCCCGCATTGTATTCACCTAGTTGTATTCACTAGTTGTGCTTGTGGGGGTTGAGCTCTACTCTTTCGGCCCGTCTCTCAACTGCTAATCAATCAACTGATAATAAATACTAACTAATTAATTTTTTCCCCACAAACACACACAAGAAGCAGCCCATAACAGCTGTCTAACTCTCGGGTATATATTTACTGCTAGGTAACAGGAGTATTAGGGTGAAAGAAACTCTGCCCATTTATTTCTGCCTGCCCATTAGAATCAAACTTGGGCCAATAAGCCTACGACCCCAGAGTGCTGTCCTCTCAACCACGAGGCCCCGCCAACGTGTCTGTCTATCAGCATTTATGAGTGTAATTACAACCAATCTTCCTGAAATGATTTTCAGCGTATTTTCGAATTATTGATCTAAAGTTGCAATATGTTGTGTTGGGACGCCATGAAACCACACTTTGAACTGTTAATTGTGTAGGGTTTGGAAGAAAATAAAGCTAAAACAAATTTTAAGTATTCCTAGGTCAAGTATAGTTCATATATGTACTATATAAGGGGTAAGATAGTGTCTAGCCGCCCCAGGATTACTACGAGAGGAATGGTTAGTTCTTCTATATATGTTGTTAATAAATGTTTCCGGCTTGACCAAATTCAGTTGTACAAAATTGTATATTCTGGTGGTCGTCCAAGGGTGTTTGAGCCCAGTGTTGAACCCATCAGTTGACTGCTGTACTGACTCAAAACTTATTTGTATCCTCATATTTATTATGTCTCGCTCTCCATCTCTCTCTCTTTCTCTAGTTGTCTCTGCCTTTATCTGTCTTTTTTTTTACCTTAGACTAGGGTTCATTTTATATATATATATATATATATATATATATATATATATATATATATATATATATATATATATATATATATATATATATATATATATATATATATATATATATATTTTTTTTTATATATATAGAAGGGAGTACCACCTCTAACTGGAAGAAGGGGGACCCATAGCCTAGGAGGAAACCACGCATAACGCATTAGAGGGAATGTTTAGATCCCCTCCAATACAGTTTCTGTGTGCTTTTCTCCTACCACCCCCTTCCTTTTTTATTTTTTTGTGCTTTATTATGCATTTGATGGTTACAAGATATACATGGGTTGATACAAAAATAATAATGCAAAAAGGTGCTTAAAGGTTATGGATCTCTTGAAAAACACAACAATGGGAAACATTAATGAATGTCACAGACGGGTTCGATCATTGTTGCAAGTCAAACACTTCTTCGAATTCCTCTGAAGTTGGACTAGTGCCCAAGACGCAACAGGCATTTCCCCTCTGAATCGCAACACTGAGGCGCTGGAACAAGAAACTTTTTGCTCTCTGGTCTTTTGTAGCGCTGATCAATTTGTCCCCCAATTCCTTCAGGAACTTCAATGCACATTTTCCCCACGAACCGAGGGTCTCCGAGCCGATCGGAACAAAGCTGTAGCAGTGTGCTAGACCTCTGTATTTAATAATTTTCTGCGATTCCCTGAAAGAAGCAGCACCACCGCTTTCACGTGTGCTGTAGTGGAGGTAGGTACTGGCCAGTGTGGCAGCGCACGTGTAGTCCCATACCACTTGCTTACCATCCTTCCAAGGTAGCAAGGTGACCCCATCAGGGCGCTTCTGAGGGTCGTTAGGTCTGGATAAGTGTGGTTCTCTTTGTGCCGGGCAGCGGGCTGTGGCGAGGCTCCTCTTGATGATGTCGTTGACTTCTTCATGTCTTGCGATTTTACCCTGTGATTTACGACATACCAGACCATGACGACCATATTGGTCTGCCATCGCAGTTCCGCAGATGCACCTATGTTCGGTGAGGATCGGGGCGGCAAGGCGAAGGGCAACTCCAATGCGGAGAGCGTCATGACTGAGGCGAGTTCCCAGGGCTGCATTGGGCACAGCAAATAAAAAATCCCCGGCGTGGGGTGCTGTTACCGCTAGGAGGCGGGCTTTGTTTTCAGCATCAGCGTTGTCAATCATTGCTGTGACAGTCTTTTCCATTATGGGGCTATCCCAGTGGGCCTGCTTGTGGTCTTTTGGGACTTGTGGTCGGGGTTGAGGGTGTGCAATGGTGTCCCATTGTCTGGCTGCTTCGATGAACGTTTGATCATGAGTTCCCGCTGTCTCTCTCATACGCTCTGGTAGGATCTGCCCTACCAATTCGTTGGCTGCTGTACATGAGGATAAGAATGCTGGAAGTGCTACCTCAGTTGCCTTTCGTATGCCTATCCCTCCAAATCTCACTGGTAGTGTTGCTTGGTCCCACTGACTGTCATCTAAATCTAGGTTGAGCGCCTTCCTGAATATTGACCTGAGGAGCTCATCATATTGATTTAGAAGTGGGTTGCCAAAAGTTGGTGCACACCTTAAGAAGTATGTTAGCCTGGGCAAGGTAAGGCACTTTGTGAGAAGGTAGAGGGCATCGTGGGAGTCCAAGTCCCCAATTCTCTCTTCCATCCTCTTTAGGTCTCTAAACTTTTTGTCAAGGACTGCAGCAATGGCATTGTGGCCCAGAGGTGCTCCGAGTAGTGTGCTGTCGGGAGGTTTAACGACTGAGGCTTCTGGTAAAACTGATTTCACTGCTCTAATGATTACTTCACTAGATGCAATAATTTCGCACTTGGAGGGGTTAAGAACGAGACCCATGGACTCCCCCCGTGTCTTCACCAGCTGTAGGTCTTCTAGGAGGGAATCTTGTGTGCCTGCCAGAGTGCCATCATCCAGGAACCAGATGTTGAGCTCGCTGGACAGTCTGGTTGTAATTTCTCGAACCGCTATGCAAAAGAGGAACGGTGCAAGTGGGTCACCCTGTTGAATTCCCTCTGCTGAGGTGACTTCATGTTTGCCAAACAGGAGGGTTGAGTCTTTGCTGTAGCCTGCTGACACAAACGGGAGAATGCTTGGGCAATGTTCCTGGACTGCAGTGAGGATTGCTTCCCTTTTGACCGAGTTGAAAGCGTTTTTAAAATCTAATTTTACTACTGCCTGGTCTTCAGTAAGAGAGCTAGTGTAGGCTCGTGCAGCATGAGCCGCTGCTTCACAGCCTTGGGGGACTCCAAACCCCAGCTGGTTGGGTTGCAGCATGGTGGCTGCTTCCGTTCGGATACTTCTGACAGCAGCCCTTGCAACTAGGCGGCGAAGGGTATTACCAACGGCAATGGGTCTGATCCCTCCCCCCTTCTTTTTAAGGGCACATAGGGAAGCACCAAAGAAGAATGGTTTGATTTCGTCAGGGATTAACCCGGCGAGGCAGTTGTTGACAAACGATGTGATTTCTGTCAGGAGCGCTTCTGCAGCTGGGCCAAGAACAGGGTTCACCATTTCCTTCACATGTTGAGGTCTTACCCCTGTGTAGCCTCCTGAGGAGCCCGGGGGAAATGAAACGATAGCTTTATAAACCTCTGACTCCCGGAGGACGAGAGGTTCCTTGGTTAGGGGCGAGCCTGACCTGTGGGGGAGGTTCACCTACGGCCCTGAGGGGGTGTTTTTTTCTCAGTGCTTGGGCTGTGGTTTCATCCCTGGGCAAAATTTTGTCCTCACTTGTGATCAACCTGAGTGCCCCGACTGTATTGCCCTCTTCAATTTTCTTGCTGACTTGGGTACCTAATTTTCTGTTGTCGCTGATTGTCGTACTTGGTCTGCCTCGGCGGTGTTCGGTGTGTTTGGGGAGGCGGACTAGGTTGTCAGCCCTAGGAAAATCCCTAATTGCTTTATTGACGGATGAGGCCAGTGTCTTGCCTCCTCTGTCTGGTACACCTAAGCATGCATTGCCAAAAAGTAACAGATTGTGCCAGGCTTTGATGGTATCAGGTGCATCAAGGTTATTCGACCCTCTGTTGACTTTTGCGATGAGGTCCGTGTATTTCCCTGCAGCAAAAGGGCGAGAGGCCTTTGGGATGTGGGTGAGTGTCCTGATTGACGTTGCTTTAATTGCCTCTAGCAGGTCGTCTGTTGCAATGTAATCTGTTGCGATTTGTACTGGTGCAACAGGCTCCTGAGTGCTGCCTCCTCCCACGGGAGGCCTCCCTGACCCAGGACAGTCACCATGCTGGCGTATGACTCTGGAGACAGAGTTGATGCTGACGTTGTTCCCACAACCACTGCATGTGCCTCTCCTTTGATTGGCTTCGGGAGGGGTGAGCTGGCTGGTAGCGGCTTCTTCTGCCATCCCCTTAGGTAAAGTGAATGTCACCTTGCACTGGAGTATTTGTCTCTCCCTCCTGGCTGGGGGGGACGAGGTTGTCCCCTATACTATGCGCCATGTCTGGGCAGATGTCTGGGGTGGGTGGGCTCGTGGAGGTGGTGGGTGGGGGTTGGGAGGCTGCGCTGGCCCGGTCTGGGAGGGGGGCCGAGGAGGGGAAGGCTCGACCACCTGATCGTGGGAGGTGGGGGCGGGGGAGCGGAAGACACTGCACCACACGGAGGGGGGGGGGAGACACTACACAAGTGGAGTGGGCGGGCGGGAGACACTACTCTCACTGGGGGGGGAGGCACTACACTCAGGGGGTGGGGGGAGGGTTGATGTGGCACGTAACACTTGGATAATTTCCTTTTGTCACTAAACACTGGTGAATGTGTCCTGGCTCACTGGGTGTGGTGCTCTCAACACGATACTCACAATGATCCAGTCACCACAGGACTGGACTCAACTTATCTTTTTCAACTTATCTTTTTATATATATATATATATATATATATATATATATATATATATATATATATATATATATATATACATATATATATATATATATGTATATATATATACATATATATATAACACAGGACTGGACTCAACTTATCTTTTTATATATATATATATATATATATATATATATATATATATATATATATATATATATATATATATATATATATATATATATATATTTATATATATATATATATATATATATATATAAAAATATATATATATATATATATATATATATATATATATATATATATATATATATATATATATATATATATATATATATATATATATATATATATATATAGCTCAAAGCGGCAGCTAAGAGCCTTCGTGAGAACAAGGATATAGTCGTCAGGAGAGGTGGCAAGTCGCCAATATATGTCATTCTTAAAAAAGGCGAATATCTGGCGAAAATGAACCTCATACTCTCTGACCAAACTAAATTCCAAAGGGTAACGAAGGACACTACAACCGATTGAAAGCAAAGGTCAACAAATTGATCGAAACTGTGAATGCCAAGAAATCCGGACTCCACCTGCCAAAGATTGTTGGGAATATAAACCTGCATATGCGTATGGAAATGTCAAGACACAAAAGCCTCGTAACCCACTTCGGCCAATCATCAGCCAGATACCCACACCCACGTACAGACCTGCGAAGCGACTCAACGGCTTGCTGACTCCTTATGTACCTTGCGCCTTCAGCATGACGTCTCCAAAGGAATTTGTTGACTTACTGCGGGGAACACGGGCCACAGGGATAAGAGCCTCGCTGGACGTAGAATCACTGTTTACCAACGTACCTGTGGGTGAAACAATCGGGATGATAGCGGACAGAGTGTATTGTGATCCGGCCTGTACTCCTCTTGACATACCAGAAAACATTCTAAGGAAACTACTCCAAGCTTGTCCTAAAGAGGCACCCTTCTTGAGCCTGGATGGGCACATGTATAAGCAAGTAGATGGGGTCGCCATGGGTTCTCCCCAAGGTGTCCTGTTTGCGAACTTCTACATGGGTACCATAGAACAAAAGGTCTTAGTCGACATGAACTTGAAACCGGTCATATACAGCAGGTATGTTGACGACATTTTTACACAGATACCTGATGTCAGACATCTGCAGGAGCTGAAGGAGGCATTTGAGCGGAATTCTGTGCTGTGTTTCACTTACACGATGGAGAAGGATGGGAAGCTGCCCTTTATAGATGTAACAGCCATGGAAAGGAGCGGAGGTTTCCACACTGCAGTCTACCCTAAGGAAACAAACATAGGAATGTGCCTCAATGCCAAAAGTGACTGCCCAGACAGGTACAAGAGGAGCGTTGTTAACGCCTATGTTGACCTTGTTCTCAGCCACAGCTCAGAATGGAAGCAAATCGATGAAGAACTCTGTAGGGTAAGATAGTCCTAGTCAACAACGGCTTCTCCAATGGTTTCGTTGAAGACATCATAAGAAGGAAGGTGAAATGCCATGCAACCTCTGAAGAGACAACTAACACAATACCTGTACCCCCTATTAAACTATTTTACAGGAACTTCTTTTCCACAGCTCGTAAAACGGAGGAAAGGGTCCTGAAAGATATTGTTAATAGGAACGTTATCCCTACAGACAAAAATCAGATGATACAATTGACGATTTACTAAAAAACCAAGAAAACTGCCAACCTACTCATGAGAAACTCTCCTGACACAAAGCAGAATGCTCTGAAAGAGACCAATGTCGTCTATGCCTTCAAATGTCCACCTGGGGACTGTAAGCATCAAAGAATTCAGAATATAGGCAAGACAACAACATCTCTTTCCAGGCGATTAACGATGCATAAGCAACAGGGCTCCATTAAGGATCATATAATCTCTTCCCACAACCAGACCATCACCAGAGAAGTCTTAACAAAAAACACAGAAATCATCGATAGATACAGCGATAGCAGGCGGCTTGATATCTGTGAGGCACTACACATCAAGAAGTCAACACCAGCAATCAACAGCCAATTAATGCACAACTATATTCTACCCACTTTAAAACTCCGCACCAATATAGAAGCATCAAGAAATATGGGCCAATAGGCCCTTTGCAGTTACATCCATTCTTCCCTTTAACTTACCCAATATTATATCCATTGTTTCGTGCTCTGTCTTGTGTTGTAAGTTTGTTTTCACCTCATCCAAAAACTGTTGTAACATATCACCTCATTTTATATACCTTCATATAAATGCAGGTATATAAAATGAAAGCAGTTTAAATTATAACATAGTAGAACTCTGTTTAGTGTTTACCTGGTTGATACCTGGTTGATGGGGTTCTGGGAGTTCTTCTACTCCCCAAGCCCGGCCCGAGGCCAGGCTTGACTTGTGAGAAAAGGTTATAGATGTGTGTGTGTAAACTAAAGTCTTTGAAAATGTAATAAGTTATTACGAAACGTGTTCAAGTGTCGTGTCAGACAAGAAATAAAAATGAATTTTGGAGAATTGTTTTTTCAATTACCATCGACAGTGAAAAGAAACATTAGAAATATTGAGAAAATTCGTGTTAGAATTATTAATCTTACTTTTTTGGTCATATTTAATAATATATGTTTACAAGAAAGACTGCTACCAAAATAAACAAATATATATATATATATATATATATATATATATATATATATATATATATATATATATATATATATATATATATATATATTTATATATATATATATATATATATATATATATATATATAAATATATATATATATATATATATATATATATATATATATATATATATATATATATATATATATATATATATATATATATATATATATATATGTTGTACCTAGTAGCCAGAACGTCGTACTCAGCCTACTATGCATGGCCCGATTTGCCTAATAAGCCAAGTTTTCCTGAATTAATTTATTTTCTCTAATTTTTTTCTTATGAAATGATAAAGCTACCCATTTCATTACGTATGAGGTCAATTTTTTTTATTGGAGTTAAAATTAACGTTGATTTATGACCGAACCTAACCAACCCTACCTAACCTAACCTAACCTATCTTAATAGGTTAGGTTAGGTTAGGTTGCCGAAAAAGTTAGGTTAGGTTAGGTTAGGTAGGTTAGGTAGTCGAAAAATAATTTATTCATGAAAACTTAGCCAAATCGGGCCCTGCATAGTAGGCAGAGAAGTGCGTTCTGGCTACTAGGTACGACATATATATATACATTTATATATATATATATATATATATTAGTATATTTTGGTAGCAGTCTTTCCTGTAGACATATATTATTAAATATGACCGAAAAATTAAGATTAATAATTCTAACACGAATTTTCTCAATCTTTCGTACATTTCTTTTCACTGTTGGTGATAATTCAAAAATCAATTCTCCAAAATTCATTTTTATTTCTAGTATGACGCGACACTTGAGCGCGTTTCGTAAAACTTATTACATTTTCAAAGACTTTAGTTTACACATACACAACTGAATAGAACTTACCCATCTCCGATTTGTTTATATCTACATTTTAGTGAGGTGGATGGGGTGAGGTGGTTTTAATAGGGTATTAAATTCATCAATACAAGACAGAACACGAAACAATGGGTATTGAATGGAAGTGATTGTAGAAAGCCTATTGGTCCATATTTCTTGATGCTTCTATATTGGAGCGGAGTCTTGAGGTGGGTAGAATATAGTTGTGCATTAATTGGCTGTTGATTGCTGGTGTTGACTTCTTAATGTGTAGTGCCTCGCAAACGTCAAGCCGCCTACTATCGCTGTATCTATCGATGATTTCTGTGTTGTTTACTAGGATTTCTCTGGCGATGGTTTGGTTGTGGGAAGAGATTATATGTTCCTTAATGGAGCCCTGTTGCTTATGCATCGTTAAACGCCTAGAAAGAGATGTTGTTGTCTTGCCTATATACTGGGTTTTTATATACTATATACTGGGTTTTAGTGAAACGCCATGCAACCTCTGAAGAGACAACTAACACAACACCTATACCCCCTATTAGACTATTTTACAGGAACATCTTTTCCACAGCTCATAAAACGGAGGAAAGGGTCCTGAAAGATATTGTTAATAGAAACGTTATCCCTACAGACAAAAATCAGAGGATACAACTGACGATTTACTATAAAACCAGAAAAACGGCCAGCCTACTCATGAGAAACTCTCCAGACACAAAGCAGAACGCTTTAAAAGAGACCAACGTCGTCTATGCCTTCAAATGCCCTCTTGGGGACTGTAAGCTCCAAAAAAAACAGTATATAGGCAAGACAACAACATCTCTTTCTAGGCGTTTAACGATGCATAAGCAACAGGGCTCCATTAAGGAACATATAATCTCTTCCCACAACCAAACCATCGCCAGAGAAATCCTAGTAAACAACACAGAAATCGTCGATAGATACAGCAATAACATGCGGCTTGACGTTTGCGAGGCACTACACATTAAGAAGTCAACACCAGCAATCAACAGCCAATTAATGCACCACTATATTCTACCCACCTCAAGACTCCGCTCCAATATAGAAGCATCAAGAAATATGGACCAATAGGCTTTCTATTATATATATATATATATATATATATATATATATATATATATATATATATATATATATATATATATATATATATATATATATATATATATATATATATAATTTTTTTTTAAGGGTACCACCACTGGTTTAATTAAAGGGACCAACATCCTCGAAGTAGAAAATAAATAGTGTTCAGAGAAGACCTTGTGGATTCTCACTGAATACTTTAATCTTTTCCTCTCCTACCACCCTTATTATTTTTTTATTTGATTTTATTGCAATGCTACAGTTTACAGAAAACACACACTCATATAACAATATACCAATCAGTGTTCGAAGCCCTCGTCTAGCTCCTCGGGGGTCGGGTGCGTACCCAAGATACAGCACGCATTTCCCCTCTGAACAGCGACACTGAGGCGCTGGAACATAAAACTGGCCGCTCTTGGATCTCTAGTCTTCCCAATGAGTTCCTCGCCCAGCTCCTTCAGGATCTTAAGTGCACATTTACCCCAGACGCCCAGAGTCTCAGAGCCTATTGGCACGAACCTGTAACAACGTTCTAGGTCCCTGTACTTGTTAGTTTTTCTGGGTCTCCCTGAAGGTGGCCGCCCCGCCTCCCTCAGCTGCGCTGTAAGGTAGATAGGTATCAGCCAATGTGGATGCACACGTGTAGTCCCGTGTGCACACGTGTAGAAAAATGCACACGTGTAGAAAAAAAACTTCACAAGAAAATTAATTTCTTTATCAAAGTTATTCCAATTTGAACTTATGTTCAAATTGGAAAAACTTTGATAAAGAAATTAATTTTCTTGTGAATTTTTTTTCAAATAATGGTTATCCTTTGCATATGGTTTATACCTTTATAAGGAATTTCTTAAATAAGAAGTTTCACCCATCGTGTAGGATTACTACAGTAGAAAGGGATCTTAAATATATTAAATTACCATTTTATGGCACTATTAGTTTTTCTGTAAGGAGTCGTTTGAGGAGACTGTTGCAGCATTGTTATCCTCAAGTAGACTTTAGATTTATTTTTGTCAACACAAATACCATAGGCTCTTATTTTAAATTTAAAGATAAAGTGCCTACCCCTTTGTGCTCAAATGTCGTATATATGTATAATTGTTCAAGCTGTAATGCTGGATATATCGGGAGTTCCATTCGGAACTTTAAGATTAGGATACTTGAGCACCGGGGATTATCTTTTAGGACTGGATTACCTTTGTCTAAACCAGCATTTTCGGAGATTAGAAACCATTGTTATGAGTTTAATCATTCTCTGCTGGAATCTGATTTTAAAATTCTGGACACTTGTATGAATGGCCAGTTAGATTTGAGAGTAATGGAATCCTTATATATAAAGGAGCTGCGGCCTGTTAAATAGCAACCTTTCAGCTGTTATATTGTACACTGTATAGTGCACAGTAGGCCCTGTAAATTGATTTATAGTTCATTCTGGTAGTTTAATTTTATTATAATTTTGTTTAGTTTACCATGCCTTTGCCCTTTCTTACTTATTTCAAGTCTTGACATTGTAAATTATTATAATCTTTTATTTAGGATATATAATACATTTTTTGGTATTTAATTTTATTTAATATTTGAGTTTTTATAAGATTTTGGTTAGTACTTTATAATTGTCGTTTATTCTGTTTGTATTTTATATACATTTTTTGTAGATTTGTAGTCATTATATGAATATTTGTTATAGTGTTTAGTATCAATGTGTTAGGTTTAAGTTTCACTTCTAATCACTTCACGTAAGTTTAATAGAATGGTTTGTTTTAGTAGTTATAAATTCCGTCTTGTAGTCTAATGAATTCTTAAATTAGCTTTTATATATGTGACAGTAAATAAGTTTTATTTGTATTGATCACTTTAAGTGCGCTTAAGTGTTTTGTTTTTTAAGCATTTTCCTTTCTTTGATAGGCAATTATATTCAGTATGAGTTCTTTGTTTACCAGTTATTTGATTGTGATTTCTGTTTTTTCTTTTAGATCTGATGATGAATACGAGAAGTATTCGAAACGTTATGCATTTTAAAGTAAAGAATCTGAAACAAGATGTTCAGTATATCCCTGGTTTTCCTATTCATCTTAAAATTAAGATTCCCGAAGGGAACATCGATCATAAATATATATATATATATATATATATATATATATATATATATATATATATATATATATATATATATATATATATATATATATATATATAGCGAAAATAAAAATCATTATCTTGCGACATCCAGACCTCACCGGCCCAGACTCAACAGTGTGCAGTGTTGTGCTGTCAGAGGAGGGTGGGGGTGGGGGGGGGGGGTGACCCGTGTCTAAGTGTTCATGAAAATATCCTTGACAAATAGATACCTCGGCTCTCGTGAAACAGGTATCGTGTTTTAAGCGCATCGAGCCCACATTGAACCTGATTACAAGTACAATGATATATCTCGAAATTATACATAAGTGTTTGTGTCACCCCTCTGCCTCTCCCCCCCCCCCCCCCCCGCATACCCTCAAGTGTGTACCGTCACCCAACCTACGAGTCTAGAGGTGCCGGTCTCCCCCCCCCTCCCCTGCCCTACCCAACCGCCATCTCCATCTCACTGTGTCCACCCCCACGCTACGTCCGCCCAGCGCCCACTCATCGCCCGCCAAGCAGCTACCCAGCGCCCGCCGATGTCGCAGGTCACGACTGACAGCCAGGCTTTTCTTAGCCAAGAGGAGCCATCAATCGACGACAGGTATGGCACATGCCAAGTGTGTGGCAAGGTGTGGAGACTCAAGCGTAACGGAGATGTGCGCAAGCATGCTCACAACGGAACCGATTGTCCGGGTATGTGGCGCCCTCCCAAAGAGGGTATCAATCAAGGCCCCACTCCAGCGGTCAGGGATAACACCTCCACCAGCTTCATTTCGACTGAGAACCTACTAGAAGCCATCAAAGCAACAACGGTTGGAACCTTGCAGCACATCCCCAAAGCTGCTCGCTCCCAAGCAGCAGCCAAACTATCCAGCCTCTTGAAAAAGGTTAATGACTCCCCCGGAACCACCCAAGCATGGCACAACCTTCTCCTGTTTGGTAACATATGCCTAGCTGTCCCTGCAAGGAGAGACAAAACACTAGCTTCCTCAGTCATTATGGCTATAAATAGTTTTCCTAGAGAGGACAACCAGGCACCCCTCCCCACCCGTGCCAAAAGCATCCACGGCAGAAAAGGTATCAACAGCAGAACCGAGGCATCCAAAATCAGAGCAACAGTCAGCAAGAAAATAGAAGAAGGCAACACAATAGGGGCAATCAGAATCATCACCAGTGAAGACACTGTTGCCACCAGGGATGCCGATACAGCACAAGCCCTGAGGGAAAAACACCCACCCAGAGCTCCTCGTGACGACAGTATTCCCCTAGTCAGTGTCACCAGAGCAGAACCCCTGTGTGTGCTCGAATCCGTGGTGCATAAAGCAGCTTTATCCTTCCCACCAGGATCAGTAGGTGGGTTCACAGGACTAAGATTCAACCACATCAAACAAATGCTCAACCCTGCACTAGGAGACATTGCACAGGGCCTCCTGGTGGAACTAACTAGTTTCGCCAACACATGTCTAGCTGGCAACATACCAGAGACCATACGGCCTCTCTTTTTTGGCGCTTATACCCTCTGTGCCCTGAGGAAAAAAGATGGAGGAATCAGACCGATAGCTGTGGGCAATTCACTCCGGCGCCACTCCGTGGCTCTCCGCCTCGCTGCCCCAATCTACACCGAATACAGGTGTATTTGCGGTGAGGCAGTGGCTGACAGGTACGGACGGCATGGTCTTCAATGCCAAAGGACGGGAGGATGGCATGCAAGACACGGCGAGGTTAACGACATTAAATTAACGATATTAACGATGAGAAGCCTTACCACAACCGGTTGTCCAGCAGAGAGAGAGCCCTGTTACCTAATGTCCCGCAACTCTGATGAGCCTGTCGGTCGCCCAGACGGAATCATGGTGAACCCCTGGAAGAATAGTAGACAGTTGGTGTGGGACTACACTTCCGTTTCAACTTTAGCCAACACCTATGTTGACTTCAGTGCTACACAAGCAGGAGGAGCTGCCATTCACCGGGAAGCAGCCAAGTCACGTAAATACAGAGACCTTGAGCACCACTACAATTTGGTCCCCATTGCCTCAGAGACACTTGGTGCCTGGGGTAAAAGTGCTGCTAGCTTTTTGAAGGAGTTGAGGTCCAAGCTAATTGAAACAACTAGAGACCCTAGAGCTGCCAGTTTTCTCTTTCAGCGCCTTAGTGTGGCGATCCAGAGAGGATATGCTCACTGCATCCATGGTTCCTGCCCGCCATCTAGGGAGCTGAAGGAGCTATACATCTTGTGAGAAGTAGCCTTGTACCCTGCATGTTACCAATATTGTAACTTTTTATTTAATGACATTTTCAAATAAAGTTAGATATATATACACACATACCAAAAGAAAAGGGGTGGAAGGAGAAGAAAATATCAGAGTGTTCAGTGAGGATCCACAAAGTCTTCTCTAAGTACTCTTTATTTTCTTCTTCGAGGCTATTGGTCCCTACAGTTGCACCAGAGGTGGTACCCCTTCCAGGTAAATATATATATATATATATATATATATATATATATATATATATATATATATATATATATATATATATATATATATATATATATATATATGCGAACAAGCCTGAATGGTCCTTAGGACTATATGCGACTGAAAACTCACACCCCAGAAGTGACTCGAACCCATACTCCCAGGAGCAATGCAACTGGTAACTACAGGGCGCCTTAATCCGCTTGACCATCACGGCCGGACAAAAGGAAGTGATAGCCGAAGCTATTTGAACCACTTCCTCGCTGGCAACTCGGATGGTAATCTTGGGCATAGCATTTTACCAAATCACCTCATTCTTTGGGGCACACGTGAGGAACACAAATGCGAACAAGCCTAAATGGTCCCCAGGACTATATGCGACTGAAAACTCACACCCCAGAAGTGATTCGAACACATACTCCCAGGACCTCAGGAGCAGTTCTCGTCACCAGTTGACACTCGCACCCCTACACGTCGGTCAGAGATGATGATATTTACTTAGGTAGGGAATTAGCTTTCTTTTTTCAGAGCACAAAGTTCGCTAATTCTGTAAGTATCATATTTCATTTAGTGGGAAACCCTTGCTTATGTCCTATAGAGACTCGGCAAGGTGTGCCTACATTCTTGGACTACCTAATTCACTTTTGGAGCAATTAAATGTTTCATTTGTTTTAGAAACTCAGTTTCACTTATTTAGTAGGATTTTCTTGCCCTTATTCTCTCACATTGAGTACCGGGTACAAGATTTCCTGCGATTTTGATTGACTAATCATTTACCATCCTAAAATTAACGTTAATTGTTAAAGATTAAAATTCCACAGGATAGTTACCAGTTACCACGTTATCCAGTTTCTGACATTTACCATATTACAACTATATTCGTTGTACATTTATTTGCTATCTTTCACCATGTTTCGTCTCCAAGCTTTTCATAACGATCCAGCAGGTGAAATAGGGACCTTATGTCGTGCCAAGAGGACTGAATTACAAACTCTTGCACACGAGTATCAACTAGATGTTCCCCATGGAGCCAACAAAAATGAATTGCATAACTTAATTATGGATCACTTCTTAGATAAAGGGACAATTGATTCTGAAACTCACGAAACTTATTCTATTGCAGATAAACATGATCTGGCAACTATGAAACTCAAACTCGAACTCGCAAAGCTCGAGAGGGAGCAACCGCAAGCAGCTCTACAAATGAGGAAAGAAGAAGCTGCAATAAGGAAAGAAGAGCAGGAAAGGGAGGCAGCAATGAAGAAAGAAGAGCAAGAACGTGAGATGGCCCTATTCAGAGAGCGTGAGCGAGTACAGCTTGAAGCAAAACAACGCCACCTGGAGATACAACGCGAGCATGAAAAACAGCAAGCGGATATGGTTATAGAATGTCGTCAACGAGAACTCACGTTGGAGACTTCACACACTCAGCGCCAACAAGCTACCGCCAGTCTTCCAGTAAGTTTCAATGTCTCCCAGGCAAGTAAGTTAATGCCACCATTCGTTGAGACAGAGATTGATGTGTTTTTTACCACCTTTGAGACCATAGCTAATAAACTTAGCTGGCCTGCAGATCAATGGTCTACCCTTCTCAGAGTGCATCTTACAGGTAGAGCTGCAGTTGTTCTCAGTACCTTAGCGTCTGAGAATGACTACCAGACCCTGAAGCAAGCAATTTTGGACGCCTACCTTTTCTCCACCGAAAGCTACAGACGAAAATTCCGTGACTATCTAAAGGCAAGTACCACCACCTTTCTAGAATTTGCCAATACAAAGAAAATATATTTCATGAAATGGCTGGAAGCAGCACATGTCTCTACATTTGCAGAACTCATCAACCTCATGCTAGTTGAGGAATTCTTGAGACGTGTTCCACCTTCCGTCCGTTTATATCTAGCAGATAAAGAAGAAACCGACTACATCATATGTGCGAAGTCGGCTGACACCTACAGCCTCATCCACCGGCTGACACCAGAACCACCTTCCAGTAAGAAGTCTTGGTACAGTTACGATAAAGTGAGTACAGATCAAGCGAGCTCGCAATTGTATTGTAAGTATTGCAAACTCTATGGACATACCATAGACAGATGTGGGAAGGCTCAATACAAGAGCAATGAATCTACTAATCCCAAACAGACTCCTCCTAAATCCGGTAAGCCTGTGATGAATGTTGGTGTTCATGTTAATGATCTTTCTCTCTTCAGTAAACACCTGTATCCTGGAACTGTCTCTACCAACGGTACAGATTCGGAGGGACGTTTCAAATTGAAGATCTTGAGGGACACAGCGGCTCTTCAGTCCATTATATTGAAATCAGCTGTGGCCTAACATCACCTACACCGGGGAAACCGTCCTTATCACAGACCTCACTGCTAGTACTCCGTATCCACTCGCCAGAGTCCACCTGGATTGTCCCTTCGTGACCGGTGAAGTCCAAGTCGCCATCAGGGAAAAGTCTTTTCCCATGCCTGGAGTGCAACTTCTCCTGGGCAACGACTTGGCAGAAGATCTGCAACCGTCCAACCAGATTATCACGGACAAACCCCAGGTGTGTACCTCTGTAATGGATAATCCCATCTTTGAATATGTTCCAGCAGAGGTCCAAGAAAGTGATAAAGTTTCTCCTCCGGTTTTGGTGACCACCCGTGCACAAGCTGCACGACCGCAACCAGCTGACTCTACTGCTACCGCTGTCCCTCAAGACCCTCAAAATCTACCCCGAAATCTTACCAGTTTGGAGTTCCGTAAGTTACAGAGGGAAGATCAATCATTAACACCATTATTCTTCCAGGCTGAGACTCAACCTGACAGTATCCCTGGGTTCTTCCTAGAGAATGAGATGCTCTACCGCAGATACTGACCCAGCAAGCTGAAGGAGGATGACGATTGGGCCAATGTCGAACAACTAGTGATTCCCACCAGCCTACGGCCCGATATTCTACACCTGGCCCACGGAGCTCTTTCTCACTATGGTTTTAACAAAACCAACCACGAAATCAGACAAGACTATTTCTGGCCAGGTATGGTAAAAGATGTTAAAAAGTACGTGCAACAGTGTCATACATGTCAGATGGCAGGTAAACCTAACATCTCTATTCCCCAGGCTCCATTAAAACCCATCCAGGTGCCTGCAGAACCTTTCCACAGACTCATCATAGACTGTGTTGGTCCTTTACCCCGGACCAGTTCTGGCAACGCCTATATATTAACTATCATGTGTCCTACCACCAGATTCGCCATAGCAGTTCCAGTAAAGAACATTACGGCTGCTACTGTGGTGAAACACCTATTGAAGATCTTCACCCAGTATGGATTTCCAAGAGATGTTCAAAGCGACTGTGGCACCAACTTCACCATGATCTCTTCAAGAAGACACTGGAGGAGTTCAACATCACACAGGTACTGCCCGGCCCCTATCATCCTGCTTCACAGGGTTCTCTTGAACGTAGTCATCAGACTATTAAAGCACTCCTAAAAAAATTCTGCAGTGAACTTTGAAGGAATGGGATAAACAACTTGATCTCATTATGTGCATTTTCAGAAGTCTCCCCAGTGAGTCTCTAGGAGTATCTCCTTATGAGATGCTCTACGGACGTAAGTGCCGTACTCCTCTCAAAGCTTTCAAAGACTTTCTACGTAATGCCACCTTCAGTGACCCTCAGAATGTGCCCCAGTTTCTTCAAAACCTATAACACATTCTAGAGAGAGTACGTAAATTTGCTAATGACAATCTATTGAAAGCACAGGAGAGGATGAAGACTCATTTTGACCAAAGCAGCAAATTCAGGGAAATTTAAACCAGGAGACTTCGTGTTGGCATATTTTCCTATCCCAAGTTCTCCATTGCAAAACATGTTTTCAGGACCCTACCGCATCAAGGAGTGCAGAAACGTTCTTGAGACTCCGGATAGGCGGTGGAAGACCCAGTTGTGCCACGTCAACCTCCTGAAGCAGTATCAAGGTACTCTCCCCACTGTGTTGGTATCAGTCTTCACATTTAAAGGTCCATACCTCCACAGTGAAACCTTCCCTGCTTCTCCCGAAAGCACTAACACTGAGTCGGTGCTTTCCAAATCGGAAATCCTACCTGATCTTCATCCCAATTTACAGGACTATAATAGTGCTCCTTTGCCATGTTCTAATCCTATTCTCGCCTCGCCAGATATCACGAAGCCTTTCATCCTCCATGTCGACACAAGTGGGACCGGCATCAGGGGTGACCTGATGCAACAACTAGGCGAGGAGATTCTACCTGTTAGCTACTACAGCTACAAGGAACTACAGCACGATCGAAAGGGAGCTACTCTCCATCGTCCTGAACTTGCAGCACTTCGAACCATACCTGCACAATACTCGGTCTACCACCATCTACTCGGACCACAATCCCCTACACTTACTGCAGCAAGCCCAATTCAACAATCAACGGCTTCTACGATGGGCTTTATATTTGCAGAATTTCAACCTGGAGATATTCTACATCAAGAGTTCTGACAGCATCATAGCATACGCCCTCTCCAGAGTCTATGAGGTAGAGGCAGCTCCACCTACCACTCTACTACCTGAAGACGTAACTTCACCCGGAACCGCAGGCTTCGGGGAGAGTTGTGACGATAATCTCTTTCAAGAGAGATTGAGCCTGCTCTTCCCTACCTAAAGTTACGTCCAGTCTACAAGTATAAGATGCTACATTCAAGATACGTCCACCAGTAGCACAAAACGTTTTGACCAGGAGGCAAAACGTACCCTAAATCCCCAACTCCACACACCCTCCACGCCGGCTCGTCGTCAACCAGCCAACTTCCCATCCCAGCTTGCCTGCTCCTGATTGGTGACTCGCCGACAGCACACCTGCACACTGCACCTCAGCGGCATCTACGTGAGTCGATGTCTGAGCCTGGACCAGCCATCAACTTCAGAATATTCTTTGTGCTCTAAGAGTTGACATCTCTCTCTGGCATACTAAGCTCTCTGGCTTTTGTATACTAAGGGAGGTCTCAGCCATAGCCAATATTCTCAGCACCATTTTACCATTTACTATTTTGTCCCACAATGCTTTTGCATTTATCTTTGTTATTTAATTGCACAATTCATTTCCCCGAGATTTGTCTTTATTTTTATTTATGTTTAAAGTATATATTAAAGTTTCATTGTTCATACTTTGTGTTTTACGTGTTCCTTCCTCTCACTTACCACAGACAACAGGCAAGCAGTCTATCTTTTTTTTGTAAGTGTGACCAGGCATTGACACCTGCCAATGGAGGACTGCCGAACATCTATACTCCAACACTTTCCCGTCACAATATATATATATATATATATATATATATATATATATATATATATATATATATATATATATATTGTGTGTGTGTGTGTGTGAGTGTGTGTGTGTGTGTGTGTATTGTGTATATATATATATATATATATATATATATATATATATATATATATATATATATATATATATATATATATATATATATATATATATATATATATATATATATATATATATATTATTAAATATGACCGAAAAAGTAAGATTAATAATTCTAACACGAATTTTCTCAATCTTTCGTACATTTCTTTTCACTGTTGGAGGTAATTAAAAAATCAATTCTCCAAAATTCATTTTTATTTCTAGTCTGACACGACACTTGAGCGCGTTGCGTAAAACTTATTACATTTTCAAAGACTTTACACATACACAACTGAATGGAACTTACATGTCTCCGATTTTGTTTATATCTACATTTGAGTGAGGTGGATGGGGTGAGGTGGTATTTAATAGGGTATTAATTTCATCAACACAAGACAGAACAAGAAACAATGGGTATTGAAATGGAAGTGATTGTAGGAAGCCTATTGGTCCATATTTCTTGATGCTTCTATATTGGAGCGGAGTCTTGAGGTGGGTAGAATATAGTTGTGCATTAATTGGCTGTTGATTGCTGGTGTTGACTTCTTAATGTGCAGTGCCTCGCAAACGTCAAGCCGTCTGCTATCGCTGTATCTATCGATGATTTCTGTGTTGTTTACTAGGATTTCTCTGGCGATGGTTTGATTGTGGGAAGAGATTATATGTTCCTTAATGGAGCCCTGTTGCTTATGCATCGTTAAACGCCTAGAAAGAGATGTTGTTGTCTTGCCTATATACTGGGTTTTTTGGAGCTTACAGTCCCCAAGTGGGCATTTGAAGGCATAGACGACGTTGGTCTCTTTTAAAGCGTTCTGCTTTGTGTCTGGAGAGTTTCTCATGAGTAGGCTGGCCATTTTTCTGGTTTTATAGTAAATCGTCAGTTGTATCCTCTGATTTTTGTCTGTAGGGATAACGTTTCTATTAACAATATCTTTCAGGACCCTTTCCTCCGTTTTGTGAGCTGTGGAAAAGAAGTTCCTGTAAAATAGTCTAATAGGGGGTATTGGTGTTGTGTTAGTTGTCTCTACAGAGGTTGCATGGCATTTCACTTTCCTTCTAATGATGTCTTCAACGAAACCATTGGAAACCATGTCCTCCCATTTTGGTCTTTTACCTTCATACCATAAGTCCCCCAAATTTGTAATAGTATAAGTATAAGTATAATAATATTAAATAATTATAATTAATTATAATTATAATGTAATTATAATTAATATTAAAGTATAAAAATAGTATAATAGCATAAGTAATTTGTGGGTCATCTCTTCTCCATCGAGGGCATTTTGAACTCCATTTCCTTCCATAGTTTAGTCCAAGTTCTCTCTCTTGGTTTTTCTCTTTCTTTCATTACTATTACTTTACATTAGTCGGAGTTAAACGTAAGCAATTACCCTTCTGGCCATTTCTGAAGTGCATCAAGATATTACACAGTTTTCTGCAGTAATATTTGTTTTTAATTCTGAACATCATTCTGGCAAGATTGGTTTCCATGTTTGTATTGGTGCCGCATTAGTTAATAACACAGGTTCAATGGCACCTACCTCTCTCTACCTTATTTTACTCTCAGGGCTTTATTATGTATGATCAAAATCTATTAGAGGAACAGCATTATACATGGCACCCTTCACCACCTTTCCTGTCCTTCACCACCTTCCCTACCCTTCATCACCTTCCCTACCCTTCACCACCTTCCCTACCCTTCACCACCTTCCCTACCCCTCACCACTTTCCCCTACCCTTCACCACCTTCCCTAACCCTTCACCACCTTCCCTACCCTTCACCACCTTCCCTACCCTTCACCACATTCCCAACCCCTCACCACTTTCCCTTACCCTTCACCACCTTCCCTAACCCCTTCACAACCTTCCCTACCTTTCACCACCTTCCCTACCCTTCACCAACTCCGCCTACCCTTCACCACCTTCCCTACCCCTTCACCTCCTTCCCTACCCTTCTTCACCTTCCCTACCCTTCACCATCTTCCCACTCCATTACCATCTTCCCTACCTTTCACCACCTTTCCTACCCTTCACAACCTTCCCTTACCCTTTACCACCTTCCCTACCCCTTCACCACCTTCCCTACCCTTCACCATTTTCCCTACCCTTCACCACCTTCCCTACCCCGTTACCACCTTCCCTACCCTTCACCATCTTCCCTACCCCTTTACCACCTTCTCTACCCTTCACCACCTTCCCTACCCTTCAACACCTTCCCTACCCTTCACCACCCTCCCTACCCTTTTACCACCTTCCCTACCTTTCACAACCTTCATTACCCTTCACCACCTTCCCCTACCCTTCACCACCTTCCCTACCCCTTCGCCACCTTCCCTGCCATTCACAATCTTCCCTACCTTTCACCACCTTCATTACCCTTCACCACCTTCCCCTACCCTTCACCACCTTCCCTACCCTTCACCAACTTCTATCTTGAGGTTATCTTGAGATGATTTCGTTTTTTTTTTTACTGTCCCCGCGGCCCGGTCCTCGACCAGGTCCTCCACCCCCAGGAAGCAGCCCGTGACAGCTGACTAACACCCAGGTACCTATTTTACTACTAGGTAACAGGGGCATAGGGTGAAAGAAACTCTGCTCCATGTTTCTCGCCGGCGCCTGGGATCGAACCCAGGACCACAGGATCACAAGTCCCGCGTGCTGTCCGCTCGGCTGCCCGGCTCCCTAACCTTCCCCTAACCTTCACCACCTTCCCTACCTCTTCACCATCTTCCCTACATGTTCACCATCTTCCTTACACCTCACCACCTTCCTTACCCTTCACCACTTTCCTTACCCTTAACCACCTTCCCTACCCCTCACCACCTTCCCATCCCTTCATCACCTTCCGTACCCTTCACTACCTTCCCTACCCTTCACCACCTTCCCTACCCTTCACCACCTTCCCTGCCCTTCACCACCTTCCCTACCTTCACCAACTTCCCAACATGTTCACCACCATACTTGCCCTTCACCACCTTCCCTACCCATCACTACCTTCACTGTACTTCGCCACCTTCACTACCCTTCACCACTATCCCTACCCCTCACCACCTTCCCTACCCCTCACCATCTTCCCTACATTTTCACTACCATACTTACCCTTCATCACATTCCTTACCCTTCACCACCTTCCCCAAACTTCACCACCTTCCCTACTCCTCACCACCTGCCCTACCCTTCACCACCTTCCCTACCCTTCACCACCTTCCCTACCCATCACTCCCTTCACCGTACTTCGCGACGACCTTCACTACCCTTCACCACCATCCCTACCCCTCACCACCTTCCCTACCCCTCACCATCTTCCCTACCTTTCATCACCTTCCCTACCCTTCACCACCTTTCCTACCCCATTACCACCTTCCCTACCCTTCACCACCTTCCCTACCCTTCACCACCTTCCCTACCCATCACTACCTTCACTGTACTTCGCGACCTTCACTACCCTTCACCACCATCCCTACCCCTCACCACCTTCCCTTCCTCTCACCACATTCCCTACCCCTCACCATCTTCCCTACCCTTCATCACCTTCCTTACCCTTCACCACCTTCCCTACCCTTCACCACCTTCCCTACCCTTCATCACCTTCCTTACCCTTCACCACCTTCCCTACCCCTCACCATTTTCCCTACCCTTCATCACCTTTCCTACCCTTCACCACCTTCCCTACCCCTTCACCACCTTCCCTACCTCTCACCACCTTCCCTACATGTTCACTACCTTCCTTACCCTTCACCACCTTCCCTACCCTTCACCACCTTCCTTACCCTTCACCACCTTCCCCTACCCCTCACCACCTTCCCTACATGTTCACTACCTTCCTTACCCTTCACCACCTTCCTTACCCTTCACCACCTTCCTCACCCTTCACCACCTTCCCTACCCCTCACCACCTTCTCTACACTTCACCACCTTCCACACCCCTCACCACCTTCCCTACCCTTCACTACCTTCCCTACCCATCACTACCTTCACTGTACTTCGCCACCTTCACTACCCTTCACCACCATCCCTACCCCTCTCCACCTTCCCTACCACTCACCATCTTCCCTACCCTTCATCACCTTCCTTACCCTGCACCTTCTTCACTAAACTTCACCACCTTCCCTACTCCTCATTACCTACCCTACCCTTCACCACCTTCCCTACTCTTCACCACCTTCCCTACCCATCACTACCGTCACTGTACTTCGCCTCCTTCACTACCCTTCACCACCATCCCTTCCCCTCACCACCTTCCCTACCCCTCACCATCTTCCCTACCCTTCATCACCTTCCTTTCCCTTAACCACCTTCCCTACCCTTCATCACCTTCCGTACCCTTCACTACCTTCCCTACCCTTCACCATCTTCCCTACCCTTCACCACCTTCCCTGCCCTTCACCACCTTCCCTACCTTCACCACCTTACCTACCCCTTCACCACCTTCCCAACATGTTCACCACGATACTTGCCCTTCAACACCTTCCTTACCCTTCACCACCTTCCCCTACCCCTCACCACCTTCCCTACATGTTCACTACCTTCCTTACCCTTCACCACCTTCCTTACTCTTAACCACCTTCCTCACCCTTCACCACCTTTCCTTCCCCTTTACCACCTTCCCTACCCTTCACCACCTTCCCTACCCTTCACCACCTTCCCTACCCATCACTACCTTCACTGTACTTCGTGACCTTCACTACCCTTCACCACCATCCCTACCCCTCACCACCTTCCCTTCCTCTCACCACATTCCCTACCCCTCACCATCTTCCCTACCCTTCATCACCTTCCTTACCCTTCACCACCTTCCCTACCCCTCACCACCTTCCCTACCCTTCATCACCTTCCTTACCCTTCACCACCTTCCCTACCCGTCACCACCTTCCTTACCCTTCACCACCTTCCCCTACCCCTCACCACCTTCCCTACATGTTCACTACCTTCCTTACCCTTCACCACCTTCCTTACCCTTCACCACCTTCCTCACCCTTCACCACCTTCCCTACCCCTCACCACCTTCTCTACACTTCACCACCTTCCACACCCTTCACCACCTTCCCTACCCTTCACCACCTTCCCTACCCATCACTACCTTCACTGTACTTCGCCACCTTCACTACCCTTCACCACCATCCCTACCCCTCTCCACCTTCCCTACCACTCACCATCTTCCCTACCCTTCATCACCTTCCTTACCCTGCACCTTCTTCACTAAACTTCACCACCTTCCCTACTCCTCATTACCTGCCCTACCCTTCACCACCTTCCCTACTCCTCATTACCTGCCCTACCCTTCACCACCTTCCCTACCCTTCACCACCTTCCCTACCCATCACTACCGTCACTGTACTTCGCCTCCTTCACTACCCTTCACCACCATCCCTTCCCCTCACCACCTTCCCTACCCCTCACCATCTTCCCTACCCTTCATCACCTTCCTTACCCTTCACCACCATCCCTATCCCTCACCACCATCCCTACCTCTCACCATTTTCCCTACACTTCACCACCTTCCCTACCCCTTTACCATCTTCCATACCCTTCACCACCTTCACGCCCTTCCCTACCCCTTTACCATTTTCCCTTCCCTTCACCACCATCCGTACCCTTTACCATCTTCCCTACCCCTTTTCCACCATCCCTACCCCTCACCACCTTCCCTACCCCTCACCATCTTCCCTACCCTTCATCACCTTCCTTTCCCTTAACCACCTTCCCTACCCTTCATCACCTTCCGTACCCTTCACTACCTTCCCTACCCTTCACCATCTTCCCTACCCTTCACCACCTTCCCTGCCTTTCACCACCTTCCCTACCTTCACCACCTTCCCTACCCCTTCACCACCTTCCCTACATGTTCACTACCTTCCTTACCCTTCACCATCTTCCCTACCCTGCACCACCTTCCTCACCCTTCACCACCTTCCCTACCCCTCACCACCTTCCCTACCCTTCACCACCTTCCACACCCCTCACCACCTTCTCTGCCCCTCACCACCTTCCTTACCCTTCACCACCTTCCTTACCCTTCACCACCTTCCCTACCCTTCACCCCATTCCCTACCCTTCAACACCTTCCCTACCCTTCAACACCTTCACTACCGTTCACCACCATCCGTATCCCTCACCACCTTCCCTACCCCTTCACCACCTTCCCTACCCTTCACCGCCTTCCTTACCCCTTCACCACCTTCCCTACCCTTGACCACCTTCCCTACCCCTCACCACCTTCCCTACCCCTTGACCACCTTCCTTATATGTTTACCACCATCCTTACCCTTCACCACCTTCCTTACCCTTCACCACCTTCCTTACCCTTCACCACCTTCCTTACCCTTCACCACCTTCCCTACCCCTCACCCCATTCCCTACCCTTCAACACCTTCACTACCGTTCACCACCATCCCTATCCCTCACCACCTTCCCTACCCCTCACCATCTTCCCTACCCTTCATCACCTTCCTTACCCTTCACTACCTTCCCTAAACTTCACCACCTGCCCTACCCTTCACCACCTTCCCTACCCTTCACCACCTTCCCTAACCATCACCACCTTCACTGTACTTCGCCACCTTCACTACCCTTCACCACCATCCCTACCCCTCACCACCTTCCCAAACCCTCACCATCTTCCCTACCCTTATCTTGAGGTTATCTTGAGAGGATTTCGGGGCTTTTTAGTGTCCCCGCGGCCAGGTCCTCGACCAGGCCTCCACCCCCAGGAAGCCGCCCGTGACAGCTGACTAACACCCAGGTACCTATTTTACTGCTAGGTAACAGGGGCATAGGGTGAAAGAAACTCTGCCCATTGTTTTTCTCCGGCGCCTGGGATCGAACCCAGGACCACAGGATCACAGGTCCAGCGTGCTGTCCGCTCGGCATACCGGCTCCCTACTCCCCTTCATCACCTTCCTTACCCTTCACCACCATCCCTACCCCTCACCACCTTCCCTACCCCTCACCATCTTCCCTACCCTTCACCACCTTCCCTACCCTTCAACACCTTCTCTACCTCTTTACCACCTTCCCTACCCTTCACCACCTTCCCTACCCCTTTACCATCTTCCATACCCTTCACCACCTTCTCTACCCCTCACCACCTTCCCTACCCCTCACCATCTTCTCTACCCTTCATCACCTTCCTTACCCTTAACCACCTTTCCTACCCCTCACCACCTTCCCTACCCTTCATCACCTTCCATACCCTTCACTACCTTCCCTACCATTCACCATCTTCCCTACCCTTCACCACCTTCCCTACCTTCACCACCTTCCCTACCCCTTCAACACCTTCCCTACATGTTCACTATCTTCCTTACCCTTCACCACCTTCCTTACCCTTCGCTACCTTCCTCACCCTTCACCACCTTCCCTACCCCTCACCACCTTCCCTACCCTTCACCACCTTCCACACCCCTCACCACCTTCCCTACCCTTCACCACCTTCCCTACCCATCACTACCTTAACTGTACTTCGACACCTTCACTACCCTTCACCACCATCCCTACCCCTCACCACCTTCCCTACCCCCTCACCATCTTCCCTAACCTTCATCACCTTCCTTACCCTTCACCACCTTCCCCAAACTTCACCACCTTTCCTACTCCTCACCACCTGCCCTACCCTTCACCACCTTCTCTACCCTTCATCACCTTCCCAACCAATCACTACCTTCACTGTGCTTCGCCACTTTCACTACCCTTCACCACCATCCCCACCCCTCACCACCTTCCCTACCCCTCACCATCTTCCCTACCCTTCATCACCTTCCTTACCCTTCACCACCATCCCTACCCCTCACCACCTTCCCTACCCCTCACCATCTTCCCTACCCTTCACCACCTTCCCTACCCTTCACCACCTTCCCTACCCCTTTACCACCTTCCCTACCCTTTACCATCTTCCCTACCCCTTCACAACCATCCCTACCCCTCAACACCTTCCCTTCCCCTCACCATCTTTCCTACCCTTCATCACCTTCCTTACCCTTCGCCACCTTCTCTACCCCTCACCACCTTCCCTACCCCTCACCACCTTCCCTACACCTCACCATCTTCCCTACCCTTCATCACCTTCCTTACCCTTCACCACCTTCCCTGCCTTTCACCACCTTCCCTACCCTTCACCACCTTCCCTACCCCTTTACCACCTTCCCTACCCTTCTCCACCTTCCCTACCCTTTATCATATTTCCTACCCCTTCACCACCATCCTTACCCCTCACCACCTTCCCTACCCCTCACCACCTTCCCTACCCTTCATCACCTTCCCTAACCTTCACCACCTTCCCTACCCTTCGCCACCTTCCCTACCCTTCACCACCTTCCCTGCCTTTCACCACCTTCCCTTCCCTTCACCACCTTCCCTACCCCTTCACCACTTTCCCTACATGTTAACCACCTTCCTTACTCTTCACCACCTTTCTTACCCTTCATCACCTTCCTTACCCTTCACCACCTGCCCTACCCTTCATCACCTTCACTACCCTTCACCACCTTCCCTACCTTTCACCACCTTCACCACCTTAACTATCACTTTACCACCTTCCCTACCATTCACCACCTTCCTCTAACCTTCACCACCTTCCCTACCCCTCACCCCCTTCCCAACCCTTCAACACCTTCCCTACCCTTCATCACCCTCCCTACCCTTTTACCACCTTCCCTACCCTTCACCACCTTCCATTCCCCTTTACCACCTTCCCTACCCTTCACCACCTTCTATCTTGAGGTTATCTTGAGATGATTTCGTTTTTTTTTACTGTCCCCGCGGCCCGGTCCTCGACCAGGCCTCCACCCCCTGGAAGCAGCCCGTGACAGCTGACTAACACCCAGGTACCTATTTTACTACTAGGTAACAGGGGCATAGGGTGAAAGAAACTCTGCCCCATGTTTCTCGCCGGCGCCTGGGATCGAACCCAGGACCACAGGATCACAAGTCCCGCGTGCTGTCCGCTCGGCTGACCGGCTCCCTAACCTTCCCCTAACCTTCACCACCTTCCCTACCCCTTCACCACCTTTCCTACATGTTTACCACCTTCCTTACCCTTCACCACCTTCCTTACCCTTCACCACTTTCCTTACCCTTAACCACCTTCCCTACCCCTCACCACCTTCCCAACCCTTCATCACCTTCCGTACCCTTCACTACCTTCCCTACCCTTCACCACCTTCCTTACCCTTCACCACATTTCCTGCCCTTCACCACCTTCCCTACCTTCACCACTTTCCCTACCTCTTCACCACCTTCCCAACATATTCACCACCATACTTACCCTTCACCACCTTCCCCTACCCCTCACCACCTTCCTACATGTTCACTACCTTCCTTACCCTTCACCACCTTCCTTTCCCTTCGCCACCTTCCTCACCCTTCACCACCTTCCATACCCCTCACCACCTTCCTTACCCTTCACCACCATCCCTACCCCTCACCACCTTCCCTACCCCTCACCATCTTCCCTACCCTTCACCACCTTCCGTACCCTTCACCACCTTCCCTACCCCTTTACCACCTACCCTACCCTTCACCACCTTTCCTACCCTTTACCATCTTCCCTACCCCTTCACCAC
The DNA here is from genome assembly GCF_040958095.1 of Procambarus clarkii. Lineage (NCBI taxonomy): Eukaryota > Metazoa > Arthropoda > Malacostraca > Decapoda > Cambaridae > Procambarus > Procambarus clarkii. The sequence continues at coordinate 7,889,967 of NC_091183.1, read as the reverse complement.
CATCCCTACCCCTCACCACCTTCCCTACCCCTCACCATCTTTCCTACCCTTCATCACCTTCCTTACCCTTCACCACCTTCTCTATCCCCTCACCACCTTCCCTACCCTTCATCACCTTCCCTAACCTTCACCACCTTCCCTACCCTTCGCCACCTTCCCTACCCTTCACCACCTTCCCTGCCTTTCACCACCTTCTCTACCCTTCACCACCTTCCCTACCCCTTTACCACCTTCACTACCCTTCACCACCTTCCCTACCCTTTACCATATTCCCTACCCCTTCACCACCATCCCTACCCCTCACCACCTTTCCTACCCCTCACATTCTTTCCTACCCTTCATCACCTTCCTTACCCTTCACCACCTTCCCTACCCCTCACTACCTTCCCTACCCTTCATCACCTTCCCTAACCTTCACCACCTTCCCTACCCTTCGCCACCTTCCCTACCCTTCACCACCATCCCTACCCCTTCACCACTTTCCCTACATATTAACCACCTTCCTTACTCTTCACCACCTTTCTTTCCCTTCATCACCTTCCTTACCCTTCACCTCCTTCCCTACCCCTCACCACCTTCCCTACCCTTCATCACCTTCCCTACCCTTCACCACCTTCCCTACCCTTCGCCACCTTCCCTACCCTTCACCACCTTCCCTGCCTTTCACCACCTTCCCCACCTTTCACCACCTTTCCTACCCCTTCACCACCTTCCCAACATATTCACCACCATCCTGACCCTTCACCACCTTCCCTACTCTTCACCACCTTCCCTACCCTTCACCATCTTCCTTACCCCTTCACCACATTCCCTATATGTTCTCCACTATCCCTACCCTTGACCACCTTCCCTACCCTTCACCACCTTCCCTACCCTTCACCACCTTCCCTACCCTTCACCGCCTTCCCTACCCCTTCACCACCTTCCCTATATGTTCACCGCCATCCTTACCCTTCACCACCTTCCTTACCCTTCACCACCTTCCCCTACCCCTCACCGCCTTCCCTACATGTTCACCACCTTCCTTACCCTTCACCACCTTCCTTACCCTTCACCACCTTCCTTACCCTTCACCACTTTCCTTACCCTACACCACCTTCCCTACCCCCTCACCACCTTCCCTACCCTTCACCACCTTCCCTACCCCTCACCCCCTTCCCTACCCTTCACCACCTTCCCAACCCTTCACCACCTTCCCTACCTTTCACTACCTTCACTATACTTCACCACCTTCACTACCCTTCACTTCCTTACCTACCCCTCACCACCTTCCCTACCCCTCAACACCTTCTCTAACCTTCACCACCTTCCTTGCCCTTCACCAGCTTCCCTACCGTTCATCACCTTCCCTATCTGTGGGAACCAACCTGTGAGATTTATATTTAATTAATTTATATGAATTTATACAGAATTTATATTTACGTTAATTTGTATACTTCGATAGCAATTTGTATGATGTTAAGTGGACTGTATTTCTGCAATAATCTCACAAATCGATCCTCTGCACATTAGGGGGGGGTTATATTGAATTTATATATATGCAGCCAATCAAACTACAGTATTAACTACACATTAGTGTACATTGAAGAGGTTCCTTATCTTATTGTACAGCAGACCTTAGTCCACCAGGTATAACCAGGATGTAGACACCAAATTATCCTCTTTGAGGTAGCTTCCATCACCCTGGTAACTGATGCACAAAGCATTTTTCCTCGTCTTGACCTGTCAAAAGGGCGATAGCTGTAAAGCCAGAATCCTAATATATGACAACTATATCAGAGAAAACACTGTACATTGAACCATAAAGACCTAGGCTTAATTACCTTGTTTGAGTCGATCATTCGTGTTCTAACCGGTACGCCCTATCTACTGACATTAATGGCCAAAAATGATTAGATAAACGGGTTTCGGAAAGACACTTCCCTTGAGATTGATGACAGCATGTTGATGATGGCAGATCACTACTCTGATCTTCCATAACACTTCGTCCAAGGGAATTTATAGGATCCGTAATTCGCTCCACGACTCTGTGGTCGTAAACAATAACAATGGCTGACCACTCCCCCCTCACTGACGCTACTGGCCTACATTGTCCAGATGTCAGTAAGTGATAGAAGGGTCACATTTACTCTATTCTAATTCTGATAATTAAGTTAATTTATATGAGATGTTTTTATGATGGTAAAGTCCAAAGACTAATGTATTTAAGAATAATTCCCACCATAATAGGTGGTGAATTTATAATAGTATGTGGTAATGATATCCCGTTTTCTATAGACGGAAATTCCACTACAAGTTACATTTTCTATGGGTTAACTTGTTTATACAACACAGCAATATTATCTGCCTGTATGATATTATTAACACTTTCGCGCTCTCGGCGCTCAAAAAAAAACAATACCCCAGATGCTTTCGGCACTTCGCGCGCCTATGCGGTAAGACCGAAAAAGTGTACACTCTTTTGACTGTCCTGACAATAATTGACGGCGCACGTATTTAAATTTGGTATCACTGTGTTCGCAATGAAATTGTCTATAAGAGCATACCTATGAAATGCCGCCCAATCATAAGGAGTATCAACACCAAATAAAAAACTATGCAGATCACTCGCCGAGAGCGCCAAACAGCAACAAAATGTTTCCACTCTCTTAATGGTTGCGAAGCCTACAGTTGTCCTACATCGCTAATTTTGGTATCATTGGAATCGCAATAAAATTCTCTACACGGACATATGCATATGAATGTTTAATATAGGTAATTGCCCACCCGCAAGAGTGTGTGAAGTGGAGAGTAGTTAGCCGCGAGCGCACTGGCGAAAACACGGGGGAAATCATGCTTGGAAAGTTTATACGTTTCCTGACCCTACTTTTCTATGTACGTATTTCTTTTTTATACCAATGTGTTCGCAATAAAATTTTCTATAAGATGAAATGTATAACATTTGTACAAAGCATGTGTAAGAGAAGCGCCAAATATAGAACCACGTCACTCAGTATGCGTTCGCGGCAGAAACGAACGCATTGTTTTCGTTCGTTTGATGTTTGTCATGTTTATACTTGTTGAAACATTTTATAATTTGTATGACAGTGATCGCAGTAAAATTCCCTACACAGACATATACATAACACATACAAATATTTCCCACGTGTTGGATATATCAACGGCTAAAGGGAACCCACTGCCACACGCTCGCCACACCCCCAAACATACTTTGTGTATTTTTTTTTTACTCATAGAAGTTTATGTGATATAATATTCATTCTGGTACCAAAAAATTCGCAAATAAATTCTCTACAAAACGTATATAATCTGAGAGTATCCCCATCCATTTCGGTTAAAAAATGGAATTTATAGAAATAGTTTTTCGATGGACGAGAAAAGTTGGCTGTTATGCGGAATCGTAAGAAAAAACGGCGACGAGATATCTCTAATCTAAAGCGCGAAAGTGTTAAATGGTCTCGGATTTTCCGACATAATTCCCCGGGGGCTGCTCACGGGTCGAAGTCCTATTTAGAACAGACGAACACCGATACTCCTCCTTCGAATTATTAGATTAATTTGATGTTAGTAGTTAGTAATCACACATTTGTGCGTCTGTTCGTACAGGACGGATGTCCCGTACTAGAGTTGCAGAGGTTAGAAGTCTAATGCGATTTCATTTCCCTGTTAACTCTTGAAAGGCTAAAATTCAAGCCTAATTACATATTATTTAACCCAGAAGACTGAATGTGATCAAGTACTACAGTCAAGTATGATTCAGGGACTGCAGTGAGATCAGTGACATTAGATATAACTTACCGTACACCATTCCCTTGCAAATATTGATGTCGTCAGATGAAATCTCACTAGATTTCTCCAAATTGCAAAAACTTTTGGCAATATTTGCATAATTCACATCTCTATTTGATATGGAATTTGGAGAAATCTAGTGAGATTTCATCTGACGACATCAATATTTGCAAGGGAATGGTGTACGGTTCTTTACTTAAGGGTACTGTGCCTAATTGTCCAGAGAGGTTTATGCGAGCGTTCAAAACCCTCAAAAAAGATAACTCTCTACATATCACTAAAGCTGATAAATCCAATGCTGTTGTCATCATGGACAAAGAAGACTATGTCCAAAAAATGAACCAGTTATTGGAGGACAGAGACACTTACTTACCTGTTAATAGTGACCCTATTGAAAGAGTTATTGCTCATTTCAACAAAACCCTTAAAACCGTGCTCAAAAAAGATAAGGAGTTGATTCCTAAGTTTTTAAGTCGTTCCCCTTCTCTCCCATATCTATATGGGCTTATTAAAACACACAAACCGAATAATCCTGCAAGACCTATTATTAGTTCTGTTGGATCTGTGGCATATAGACTTTCCAAATGGCTTGTCCAAGTCTTGTCTCCAGTAGTAGGTTCCATTTCCAACTCACACATAACAAACAACTTGGACTTGGTTAACAAGTTGTCTAGTTTGAAATTAAATTATGATTTTAAACTTGTGAGTTTTGATGTGACGGCTCTGTTCACTAGGGTTCCTGTTGATGATCTGTTGTCATTCTTACGGGATCTACTCCCAAGGTATAATTTAACTTTGCCTACTAACACCATTATTGAACTTATAAAATTGTGCATTAAAGATAATTATTTCAGCTTTAATGATTCATTTTATAAACAAACATTTGGCATGGCGATGGGTAATCCCCTCTCCCCTGTTTTGAGCAATCTGTACATGGAATGTTTCGAAATAAATATCCTTCCCAGGATTTTACCCTCAAATTTGCTTTGGTACAGGTACGTTGACGATATTTTGTGCCTGTGGCCGGTTAATCGTGACGAAACTGATTTTCTCAATCAAATCAATTCGCTGGTTCCGTCAATTAAATTCACAATTGAGAACGAAGTGAATGGTGTTCTGCCTTTTTTAGACATCATGATTCATAGAATTGGTAGAAGTTTCAAATTCAATGTGTATAGGAAACCTACCAATGTGTGCTCGTATGTACATTTCTATTCAAATCATCATGTTCAGGTCAAGCGGGCAGTTTTTTCTGGTATGTTTCTCAGAGCACTGAGAGTTTGTAGTCCGGAATTTTTCGATGAAGAAATAGCAAATATATTTGAAATTGGGAAGAAGTTAAAATACCCAAAATCGATCTTGGATCTTGCGTTTGGTCAAGCAAAAAGGACTTTCTACAAACAGACTACTAAGTCGAAACCAGAACTGAAAAATTCGTTGGTATTACCATATTCTGAGGGTCTAGTAAATCTTGCCCCAGCCCTGAAGAACCTTAATATTAATCTAGTGTTCAAAAATGATAATACAGTTAAGTCCATGTTAATTAAGAACTCGCCCTCGTCTGTAGCAGGTTGTGTGTATTCCATCCCTTGTAATGAGTGTGCATGTGTTTACATCGGCCAGACTGGTAAATCTCTTTCCTCGCGTTTAAAACAGCATTCATATGCTATTCGTACAGCCCAGCAATCCAGTGCATTGTATTTACATTCCAGTTTATGTAATCATTCTATCGACTTCACAGGGGCAAAATGTATTGTTAAAAGTAAGGATTTTGTTGAACGAAACGTGATCGAGTCTGCTCTGATCAAACATTGTAACAACAGCCTTAATGTGAGCCCCGGTATGTACAAGTTGGATCCCTATTTAAGCCTCAATATAGCACGTCAAAACAATATAGCAATCATTTAAACACGTATGGCACTTGGAGATATTAAAAGGAGCTGCCTTGTATGGGCCAATAGGCCTTCTGCAGTTACCTTCTTTCTTATAATTCCTTTCCTCCACTTATTTTTGGTGGTCAGGTGATCTGCCCAGGCGGATATAAAGGTCTGATCAGCAAACTTATCTTCATTCTACTTTGCTCTGATGAAGGCGAATTAGCCGAAAACGCGTTAAGCATTTTCTATTTTTCATATGTGGTTATTCTGCATACTTGGATCAGTGTTTTTGTGATCATTGTTGCATATATATATATATATATGTATATATATATATATATATATATATAATATAAATAATGTGTGTGTAAACATGCCATGTGTGTGTAAATCACAAAAATTAACACTTGATGAAAAATGTGACAGTGTCAGACCACGGAGGAAGAATTGAAACAGGAATTTCCTTAAGTACTTTCATATATTAATACATCTTCAGAAGGAATAATTTTTTATATAAATTAAATTAAAAAAAATCATTCCTCCATGGTCTGACACTCATATATATATATATATATATATATATATATATATATATATATATATATATATATATATATATATATATATATATATATATATATATATATATATATATATATATATATATATATATATATGCAATTTGACGATCACAAAACACTGATCATTTTATGCGGAAAATCCACAGAGAAATATGAAATGAGGTGAACGTTTCGGCTTGTTAAAGCCTTTGTCAACACCAGACTAACGAAAGTCTGGTCAGTCTGGTGTTGACAAAGGCTTTAACAAGCCGAAACGTTCACCTCATTTCATATTTCTCTGTGGATTTTCCGCATATATATATATATATATATATATATATATATATATATATATATATATATATATATATATATATATATATATATATATATATATAATGTGTGTGTGTGTGTGTGTACTCACCTAGTTGTGCTTGCGGTGGTTGAGCTCTGGCTCTTTGTCCTGTATGTATGTATTCATATATATATATATATATATATATATATATATATATATATATATATATATATATATATATATATATATATATATATATATATATATATATATATGTGAGTGTGTGTGTGTGTATGTGTGTGTACTCACCTAGTTGTGCTTGTGGTGGTTGAGCTCTGGCACTTTGTCCCGTATGTATGTATTCATAATATATATATATATATATATATATATATATATATATATATATATATATATATGTGTGTGTGTGTATATCACGAAAATAAACACGTGATTAAGAATGTGACAATGTCAGACCACGGAGGAAAATGAAACAGGAAATTTCCTTAAGTACTTTCGTATATTAAATACATCTTCAGAAGGAATGTAAATTCCTTCTGTTGTAAGGAATGTAAATTCCAATGTTGATGATATCTTGTGTATTTGGCCTTCAGATGTTAACACAGACGAATTTGTAGCCAAACTTAATGACCAAGTCACCTCCATAAAATTTACTATGGAGACTGAAATTGATAAATGTTTGCCATTCTTAGATGTGCTTATTCATAGGGAAAACTCTTCATTAAAGTTTAGTGTTTACAGAAAACCTACGAACAATTTATCTTATGTTCATTATTTTTCAGGGCATAGATACAATGTAAAAAAGTCAATTTTTTCTTCAATGTATCTAAGAGCTCTTCGAGTTGTGAGTCCAAAATTCTTAGACGAAGAATTTAAGAATATTGATTCGATTGGTCTTAAGCTTTGTTACCCACTGAATTTTTTGGAAGTTTGTCGTAACAAAGCACGTCGTACATATTATAATAATGTATGCAGTGAAAGGATTCGCCCAAAGAATGTGTTATGCTTACCATATTTCTCTGGGTTTGAGAATATTGTCAAGGCCTTGAAACTTTTGAATATAGATGTAATGTTTAGCTACGAAAACACTGTTGGTAAGCTATTAGTTAGGAACAGCCCTCGTAGTGATAATTGCGTCATTTATAAAATACCTTGTAAGGAATGTAATAAGTTCTATGTCGGGCAAACATCTAAAGATTTAAAATGTAGAATATCGCAACATAAATACTCTGTAAGACATGGCCAATTGTCTAATGCTTTGTTTGTGCATTTGTCAGAAAAAGCTCACCAAATTGATTGGGAGAGTGGTTCTTCAATAACAAATTGTAAAAGCACCTATAACAGAAACATAATTGAATCTGCTTTGATACAGATCACCAAAGAAAGTAATTTGAATATTAGCAGTGGTCTATATAACTTAGATCCATTTCTAATAGATCAGCTAAAGGGCGATTTAAGTAGGATCATTGAAAAACATTTGTCTCACTAATTCATTGCATATATTTACCTCTTTATGTTATAATTACCTATGTATTATGCTTGTATGTCTGCTGTATCAGATGGGCCATTGGGCTTCATCGGATGGGCCAATTGGGTGCATCTGATGGGCCAATGGGCCGTCTGCGTTGTCCAAGTATTGTACCTCACCCCACTTCACCACTCTCTCCTGCCTATTTATACCCATCACTCGATCTGTAAAATCATTCCTTCTGAAGATGTATTTAATATGCGAAAGTACTTAAGGAAATTTCCTGTTTCATTTTCCTCCGTGGTCTGACATTGTCATATATATATATATATATATATATATATATATATATATATATATATATATATATATATATATATATATATATATATATATATATATAAATATATATATATATATATATATATATATATATATATATATATATATATATATATGTCGTACCTAGTAGCCAGAATGCACTTCTCAGCCTACTATGTAAGGCCCGATTTGCCTAGTAAGCCAAGTTTTCATGAAATAATTGTTTTTCGACTACCTAACCTACCTAACCTAACCTAACCTAACTTTTTCGGCTACCTAACGGAACCTAACCTATTGAGATAGGTTAGGTTAGGTTAGGTAGGGTTGGTTAGGTTCGGTCATATATCTACGTTAATTATAATTCCAATAACAAAAAATTGACCTCATACATAATGAAATGGGTAACTTTATCATTTCATAAGAAAAAAATTTGAGAAAATATATTAATTCAGGAAAACTTGGCTTATTAGGCAAATCAGGCCTTGCATAGTAGGCTGAGAAGTGCGTTCTGGCTACTAGGTACGACATATATATATATATATATATATATATATATATATATATATATATATATATATATATATATATATATATATATATATATATATATTTTATATATCCTGCCTGAAATGTTGCGTGTACTAGTAGCTTTACAAGATAGTTCTTATAAAGATAGCATTTTGTGGTTATTCTCTTTGTCTGGTTCACCTAACAGTAAATAAGTACCTGGGAGTTAGACAGCTGCTATGGGCTGCTTCCTAGGGATGTGTGTGTGTGTTTGTATTCATGTTGAATTTTACAAAGTAGGAAGAGATGTTTGTAAAAAAAAAAATCAAATATTTTTGAAAGTATAAGTAGATTTGATATTTTTCTTTAATTGTTTATGTCTGCTGTCTCGCCTCCTTTATAAAATGGCATCATTCTTGTTTTTTTAAGGATATCAGGAAAAGTAAGGCACTCCAGAGATTTGTTGACTCCTTCCTAGTGTTGCCTAGCCCAGCCTAGACAAGGCAGGCTGGGCATCCTAGCCTCACGCAGCTTAGCCCCAACCAACATGTAGCATCCCAATCCATCCTAAGTGACCATTACCTTACTGGCTGTGTTTTCTCTAAAGCCCTGAATGTAATGTGGTGGAACATAAGCAGATACATATCAGGTCTTAGAGAATCTGTACTTCATACATTTCTTAATAATGTCTCACAAATATTTAAATAATTAAAAAAAATTGTATAATAACTTCATATTATTCTTGCAATTTATTTTTGCATTTTTTTATACAAAATTTACATTTTAAAAGATTACCTCTATTTTTAGATTGATGACTTGAAGACTACAGTGCCATCGACAGCAAATCATGGTCTTAAAATATCTCCTAGCAATGACGAGACCAATTTTCACAGAGATCAAATTTTTGCTAAGCAGTAGTCACAGGAAAATATATATTATATATATATAATATTATATATATAAAATTAATTACTTCATTGCTCAAAGCACCTTTAGACATTCTGAGAGTTGTGCTATTTTGTTAATTAATTAATTAGGCTATATTTTAATGTTTTGTAATGTTTTCATTACTTTTTTTGTTTTGAAATATAAATTGTTGAGTTTTGAAACATTTTGACATTAACTATACCTGAATATTTATAAACAAAAAAATACCAGAACTATGTCCTTGACAATTGCACTAAGAAGTCTTTGCCAAAATCAGGTGCTCAGTGCAGTAGTTAAAAACTTAAAAGTTGTACCACCTCTGGTGCAAGATTAGGGACCCATAGCCTCAGAGAAGAAAATAAAGAGTACTCAGAGAAGGCCTTGAGGCAGGCTGTTTGTGTGTGTTTCGACGGTAAGCTTGCTGACACCATATGTAATTACCTAAGTGTAGTTACAGGATTAGAGCTACGCTCGTGGTGTCCCGTCTACCCAGCACTCTTTGTCACATAATGCTTTGAAACTACTGACGGTCTTGGCCGCCACCACCTTCTCACTTAACTTGTTCCAACTGTGTACCACTCTGTATGCGAAAGGAAATTTTTGTATATTTCTTTGGCATCTTTGTTTAGTTAGTTTAAATCTATGACCTTTTGTTCTTGAAGTTCCAGGTCTCAGGAAATCTTCCCTATCGATTTTATCAATTCCTGTTACTATTTTGTACATAGTGATTTGATCACCTCTTTTTGTTGTCTTCTAGTTTTGGCATATATAATGCCTCTGACCTCTCCACATAGCTCTTGCCCTTTAGTTCTGGGAGCCACTTAGTAGCATGTCTTTGCACCTTTTCCAGTTTGTTGATGTGCTTCTTAAGATATGGGCACCACACAACCGCTGCATATTCTAGCCTTGGCCGAACAAAACTCGTGAACAATTTCTTTAGTATTTCGCCATCCATGTATTTAAACGAAATTCTGAAGTTAGAAAGCGTGGCATAGGCTCCTCACACAACGTTCTTTATGTGGGCCTCAAGTGATAGTTTTCTATCTAGAATCAACCCTAGACCTCTTTCTTTTATCAGAATTATATAAAGATTTCTCACATAATTTGTAGGTTGTGTGGGATCTATGTTCTATTCCACATTCCATAACATGGCATTTATTCACATTAAATTTCATTTGCCAAGTGGTGCTCCATATACTTATTTTGCCCAGGTCTTCTTGAAGGGCATGACAATCATCTAAATTTCTTATCCATCCCATTATCTTAGCATCATCAGCAAACATGTTTATATAATTCTGTATTCCAACTGGTAGATCATTTATGTAGACAATGAACATTTCTGGTGCATGTACTGTGGTACTCCACTTGTGACACTTCTCCAGTCCGTTTGCCTCTGATTACTGCCCTCATTTTTCTATCAGTCAGAAAATTTTCCTTCCATGTTAGAAGCTTACCTGTCACCCATCCAAAATTTTCTAGTTTCCAGAACAACCTCTTATGTGGAACTCTGTCGAAAGCCTTTTTTATGTCTAGATAGATGCAGTCAACCCAACTACCTTTTTCCTTTAAAATCTCTGTGGCTCAATCATAGAAACTGAGTAAATTCGATACACAGGATCTTCCAAATCGAAAACAATACTGTCTGTGTGATATTATATAATTTCTCTCCGGGTGTTCTACCCATTTAGTTTTTATTATTTTTTTTTTCAATCTTTTCACTGTTACACTTGTCAATGATTCAGGTCTATAACTGAGAGGGGTGGGGTCTTCCCTGTTGCCACTTTTGTTGATTGGAACTATGTTAGCCTTTTTCCACATGTTTGCTATGACTCCTGCACACAGGGATGCCTGAAAGATCAGGTGAAGTGGAAGGCTGAGCTCAGATGCACATTCTCTCAGAACCCATGGTGAAACTCCATCTGGACCAATTGCTTTGTTCTTACTTAGCTCCTTTAGCATATTTTCCACTTCATCTCTAGACACCTCTATACGCTCTATGATGTTCTCAGAAATTCTTATTGTGTCTGGTTCTCTAAAGATTTCATTTTGTATAAACACACTTTGGAACTTTTGGTTTAATGATTCACACATTGCATTATCATTTTCTGTGAATCTGTTTCCTATTTTCAACCTCTGGATATTATCCTTTACATGCAATTTGTTTTTTATGAATTTGTAGAATAGGCCCAGTTCTGTTTTACATTTATCCATTATCCCTTTTTAAAAATTTCTTTCTGCCTCTCCCCTTACTGCTGTATAGTTGTTTCTCGCATCTTTGTATCGCCGGTATGATTGGGGGTTTGGCTTCTTTCTATATTGATACCTGCTTGCTGGGGTTATCTTGAGTTATTTTGAGATGATTTCGGGGCTTTTAGTGTCCCCGCGGCCCGGTCCTCGACCAGGCCTCCACCCCCAGGAAGCAGCCCGTGACAGCTGACTAACACCCAGGTACCTATTTTACTGCTAAGTCACAGGGGCATAGGGTGAAAGAAACTCTGTCCATTGTTTTTCGCCGGCGCCTGGGATCGAACCCAGGACCACAGGATCACAAGTCCCGCGTGCTGTCCGCTCGGCAGACCGGCTCCCCGGTCGGTTCTGCTCTTCTACTCCCCAAGCCCGGCCCGAGGCCAGGCTCGACTTGTGAGAGTTTGGTCCACCAGGCTGTTGCTTGGAGCGGCCCGCAGGGCCACATTCCCACCACAGCTCGGCTGATCCGGAACTTCTCTTAGAAAACAGTCCAGTTTTCTCCTGAAGATGTCCACGGTTGTTCCGGCAATATTTCTTATAGTCGCTGGGAGGATGTTGAACAACCGCGGACCTCTGATGTTTATACAGTGCTCTCTGATTGTGCCTGTGGCACCTCTGCTCTTCACTGGTTCAATCTTGCATTTTTTTCCATATCGTTCACTCCAGTACGTTGTTATTTTACTGTGTAGATTTGGGACCTGGGCCTCCAGTATCTTCCATGTGTATATTATTTAGTATCTCTCTCGTCTCCTTTCTAGAGAGTACATTTGGAGAGCTTTGAGACGATCCCAATAATTTAGGTGTTTTATCTCGTCTATGCGTGCCGTATATGTTCTCTGTATTCCCTCTATTTCAGCAATCTCTCCTGCTCTGAAGGGGAAAGTGAATACTGAGCAGTACTCGAGACGGGACAACATAAGTGACTTGAAGAGTACAACCATTGTGATGGGATCCCTGGATTTGAAAGTTCTCATAATCCATCCGATCATTTTTCTGGCTGACGCAATATTTGCTTGGTTATGCTCCCTAAACATTAGATCGTCGGACATCATTATTCCCAAATCCTTGACATGCTGTTTTCTACTATGGGAAGATTCGATTGTGTTTTGTACCCTGTATTATGTTTCAGATCCTCATTTTTGCCATACCTGAAATTTATCACTGTTAAACATCATGTTATTTTCTGCTGCCCAATCGAAAACTTTGTTGACATCTGCTTGTAGTTTTTCAATGTCTTTCATTCCATTTTTGTGTCTTTTGGTCTGTGGCCCTCTCTCAATTTCTGTTGAACCAATCCTGTTTTCTGGCCCTGCATCTCTGTTTTGGTATGAATGTTTGTGTGCCTTCATTGTATATTTTGCAAAATTTGGCATACATTTAATTTACTTCCCTGTCTAGCAACAAGTCTGCCTAATTACTTATTAAAAAAATTTTGAAGTTCCCCATAGTGACCTCTCTCTCTCTCTTGAAATCAAGTTTATCAACTGTTTCAATGTCCCCATTTTCTGTGTGTGTGTGTGTGTGTTTGGAGGCTATGCTTGCTGATACCATGTGTGTGTGTGTTTGGAGGCTAAGCTTGCTGATACCATGTGTGTGTGTGTTTGGAGGCTATGCTTGCTGATACCATGTGTGTGTGTGTTTGGAGGCTAAGCTTGCTGATACCATGTGTGTGTGTGTGTTTGGAGGCTAAGCTTGCTGATACCGTGTGTGTGTGTGTGTGTGTGTGTGTGTTTGGAGGCTAAGCTTGCTGATACCATTTGTGTGTGTGTGTTTAGAGGCTAAGCTTGCTGCTACTGTTTGTGTGTGTGTGTGTGTGTGTTTAGAGGCTAAGCTTGCTGATACCATGTGTGTATTTGGAGGCTAAGCTTGCTGATACCATGTGTGTATTTGGAGGCTAAGCTTGCTGATACCATGTGTGTGTGTGTGTTTGGAGGCTAAGTTTGCTAACACTGTGTGTGTACTCACCTATTTTTACTCACCTGTTTAAATAATAATAGGGGTGTGTACCACCCTGTTGCAATTGTAGGGACCCACAGCCTTGAAGAAAATAAAGAGTATTCAGAGAAGACCTTGTGGATTCTCACTGAACACTAATCTTTTCTTCTCCTACCACCCCTCTTATTTTGTTTTATGTTGTATTCTATTATATATCATATAAATACATAGCCAAATGGCAATATTTATTATGTCTATACAAAAAGAAGACATCCACTTTATTTTTTTTCTCTCCTTTGTTTCTATGTGGATTTTGTTGTGACTAAAGATTCTCCTCCTTTCCCATCAACAGGTCTTCCTCACTGGGCTTGCTCGGCTTTTGTGTTACTGTGAGGGTGCCATCATCGTTTACCCTTCAAGACTGACTCATGCTGGCATTGCATTTGTGGACTTCCCTTCACAGTAAACAGTCCTTCTCCATATGGTGATTGTCCAGGGCAAGCAGGGTGTGACTGCCATCTTGGAGAAGCAGGGTCTTTTAATATGAAGAATCTTCCGTCTTCTCTACTTACGCCAGCTTGTGCCGGCCTTGCATTCTTGTTACTTCATGGCCCTTGGGCCTTTTTTATTTATTTTACATAATAAATTTTTGTATTAATACCCGTGTTTCACAAGAGATCCTTAACATTTTTAGCACCAATTGTATTGACTAATGTACGTCTTGTAACCTTTAAGACATAAATAGACAAGACATAGATAAATGAGTGAATAATACTGAGTGACTAGGTTAGGGCGAGGAACATAGTACAGTGTCTGACTTTGGAAGAATGCCTACTGTTTTAGAAACCTTATTGCCATGATCATAATCGTATGGGTTAAAAAAGCATTTGTTGTCACTCCTACACTGTGGCTTGTTGAGCTTGAAACCTTTGCTCCTTGTTCGTGTTACATCTGACCTTTTGAAGAAATTGTATGAATCAATATCCTCCAAATTGTTCAGTATTTTAAAGGTTTCGCTCTATTACTCTCTCATTTGCATATATCTAAGCATATAGATTTAGATTAGATTTTTTATTCAGGTAAAGGTACATACATTGAAGATGAGTTACAAAGGTAAAGACAATGACTAGAGTTCACTAGCTCTAGTGGAAGAGAAACGTCTGCAAGACAAGTGTGGGCAAAAATTAAATTAGCTAAGGGGAGCAGAGCCCGGCCTGCAGCTCACAACGACCCCCAGGGTAAGGCTGAAGAACTAATTCACAAGTGGAGTGATGCAGCATCATCCTCCTCCCTCCCTGCATAAGTAAGCAGGGAACAGCTCCTCCGACATAATGACAGAAGGATTAGGATAAAAAGAGCACAATCTAGTGATGACGAGTATGGGGAACCAATTACAGCCAAGGAAGTAAAGGGGGCTATGAAAAGGGTAAAAATACAGCACCTGGTGAAGATGGCGTCACCTTCGACATACTCAATGCACTGTGTGAAGTGTCTGGCAATCCACTACTCCACCTGTTTAACAAGTCATTCCTATGTGGAGTGTTGCCCACACAATGGAAACATGCAATAATGGTCCCAATACCGAAACCCAATGACCCTGGCAATTACAGACCTATCAGTCTCATGTAATGCACTTGGAAGATTCTTGAAAGGATCATCCTAAACCGACTATTGCACAAAATAGGCAGGTTAGGGGAGGGGTCAATGGATTTGTTAAAGGACGGAGCACAGCAAACTATAGTTAATTACCTTGCTAATGATACAGCTAAGTACTCCCAATAAACTCGCTCCTCGGGGCAAAATTGTAAAATTTAAAATACAATACCTAAAGCCACTAATACGCATAGCGTTTCGGGCAAATATATACGAAGTAAAACCCAAACAAAGAACTGACTCCGTAGGACCCATAAAAGATGAGACTAACAATTTTAAGTTGTATGATAAAAGGGCGGCAAACACTCTCAATGAATACCTAACATCAGTGTACACACTAGAAAGCTTGAATGACATCCCATCACCAACACAAATGTTTGTCGGAGGTAAGGAGAATGAATTAAGAGAAATACCAATTACACGCGACACAATCAGGAAGAGCATTGACAAACTAAAAGACTCAGAAGCCCAAAGTGTAAATGGATTTAAGTCCCAAGTCGTAAAGGAACTGGCAAATTAATTGGGTGGTTGTAGGTAGGAGCTGCCTCGTATGGGCCGGTGGGCCTTCTGCAGTTGCCTTTGTTCTTGTGTTCTTGTGTTCTTATGTTGAGTAGCAACATTTGCAAATTTGCAGATGATACAAAAATAGGTAGGGAAATTAACACGGAAGAAGACTCACTATCACTTCAAGTTGATCTAAATAGGGTTTTGAAATGGTCAAAAGATTGACAGATGCAGTTTAATGCTGATAAATGTAAAGTTTTGAGACTAGGTAATGATGATAGTTACAAGATACGAGCTAGATGGTGTTGAGATTGCGAAGTCGGATTGTGAAAGGGATCTGGGAGTTATGATTAGTAAAAATTTAAAACAAAAGGATCAATGCATGAATGCTCGTGATAAGGCAAATAGGACACTGGGATTTATTAATCGAAGTGTTAGTAACAAGACACCTGGTGTGGTTCTTCAGCTATATCTTGCTCTGGTTAGGCCCCATTTACATTATGCAGTTCAGTTTTGGTCGCCGTATTATAGAATGGATATAAATTCACTTGAACGTGTCTAGAGTAGGATGACTAAGTTAATTCCCCTAAATAGAAATCTTTTATATGAAGAAAGATTAACAAAGCTTAAATTGCATTCACTGGAAAAGCGAAGAGTTAGGGGTGATATGATAGAGGTTTACAAGTGGATGAATGGACATAACAAAGGGGATATTAGTAGGGTATTAAAAGTATCAACACAAGACAGAACACAAAACAATGGGTATAAATTGGATAAGTTTAGATTTAGGAAAGACTTGGGTAAATACTGGTTTGGCAAAAGGGTTGTTGATTTGTGGAACCAATTACCGCGTAACGTGGTGGAGGTGGGGTCCCTCGATTGTTTCAAGCGTAGGTTGGACATGTATATGAGTGGGTTTGGGTGGTTATAGATAGGAGCTGCCTCGTATGGGCCAATAGGCCTGCTGCAGTTCTCATTACTACTATCCCCTACACCTGACTTTCCTCCTCAGCTCTCTCTTGCCTATTTAATTCCTGTCCCTACCTGTCCTCATCACAATCGACTTGAGAATGGTCCAGGACGGACCGAAACGTCGTCGTCTCTTCAATTTCTAGTGTGTGGTCTGGTCATCATACTTCAGCCACGTTATTGTGACTCATCGCCTGCATACAGGTAACGGTTTTCCACCCTTCTATATCTTACTGTGAGGTGTCGTCACCGTACATAAGCAAGCGACTTGAGAATAGCACATTACGGGCTATTCATGCCCGTGCCACCTCTTGGGTGGCTTAATCTTTATAAATAAATCAGAATAGCACACACCATTTGGTCCGGGAGCCATCTCCCGTCACGCAGGGTCCAGTTGCGCCTCCACAGATCTCCGGTATCATCTTTTGATACTGGTAATGGCTCAAAAGGGCCACCACTTACGGGTTATTCATGCCCGTGTCACCTCTTGGGTGGCTTAATCTTCATCAATCAATCGAATAGCACACAGTACAATCTCCAGTCAAGAATGTAGCACTCAGCGTGTACAGTTCTAATATATCCAAGACGCTACAGCCTCGACACAGAGCAGACAGCAGACTACGACCGTTGTTCAGGTCCATGTAAACTACATCTACCCGAAGTCCTTCGTCTGAATAGCCAGTTACCAGTTACAGGAGATACTTTTTCACCCACAGAGTTATTAACTCATGGAACCGCCTACCCACCGAAGCGGTACGTGGCAAAACGATGCTGATTTTCAAAATATACCTGGAAAAGATCATTCCTCCCTACACCTGGGGGGTACCTTCGTTAAAGTAAAAAGGTATACAGAAATAACAAAGAAAATATATATGAATACTATTACCTTCGATGTTAGTAGTAGTTGTGCAAGTGAGGAGAAAGAAAAAATATTACGGAGTTGGAAGGAAGTTTCTAAGGTACTCTCGTATCTCATGGAATGTGACGGACAGGGCAAAGGTAGTTTTATTATTAATCATGGATGAAAGTAGATTGATAATATTATCTTGGAACGTTAATGGATTAAAAACTAGAGCGGTGGATGTACACTATTATACTCTTAGAGAGAATATTAACATAGTAGCACTCCAGGAAACTGGGGATAGGGATGGTAACATTCTGAACATGAAGATGAACATGTTGAACATGAAGATGTTCAACTGCTGGGCGAGCCCTCTCCTACTCATCTGAGGGGAGGGAGATTAGATTATGCTTGTTTGATAAATGCTGAGGGCATAGAGGAGAATTGTCTTACTGTGGATGAAATGCTAAGAGATTTTGCATTACAAATACAGCTTAAACTAGATAAAAAGCATGCCTGCCTTCAGAGGAAAAGCTTAAAGTTTAATAAGGGAGAATTAAGGGGTCTTGTTGGTCATATTAAGTCTTGGTATGATACTTATAAGCCAGTTTCGGCAGAAGCATTTTATTAAGATTTAATTAAGGAGGTAGATGTATTTAATGCAACATTGAACCGGAAAACATCTGGTATAGAAAAGCATCCCCCCAGAAAAGTGTGCGGAGAAGAGAAAGGAAATTTGGAGCAAGTATTGGCAGGAGTTTGCAGAGAAAGTTAGGAGTAACAAACTTGAAGGAAATCTGGCAAGACATAAATGAAATAAGGGGTAAAAAGCATAATTTTGTTGCACATCCTGACCCGTAAGGAATTGCAAAAGGTCTCGTAAATAAATGGGCGGAAGCTGCCAAACTTAGTTCATTTAATTACCCGCTGTAACGAGAGAGTCGTTTGATTCTTGGAAAGATCTAAGAAAGGATTTTATACTTACAGCAGGTAACAGTGGTGATATCACTTGCACAGGTATTACCAGAGAAGAACTAATAACGGCGATTAAAGTTGGGAAATCTACCGCCCCCTGGGGAGGATGGAGTAACTTATGAAATACTTAATGAACTTGCCATTATGACGAAAAGCCCGCTGTTAGACCTCTTTAATATTAGTTATAAAGAGGGCAGAATTCCCAGTAAATGAAAAAGAACTATGATCATCCTTATCCCTAAAGCCAATGGAGAGTACAGACCTGTGTCTTTAACCTCGTGTTTTTGTAAAATGATGGAGAGGATCATTTTAAATAAACTTTTGTATATAATAGGTGATCAGCTGTCTAACAATTTTTCGGGTTCCTCAGAGGAAAAAGACTGACTGTATTATTAAATGTCTAGCTAATGGTAATGATTATTATAAATTTTTTATTGATTTACAAGGAGCTTTTGATAAAGCCAACAAAGAGGTTATTTTATATGAATTAGCTGGTCTTGGTGTTGAAGGGAGATTATTGCGCTGGATAGGGGATTATCTTCAGGAAAGGAAGGCTCAGGTGTGGTATCAAGGTTGTATGGTTCAAGGTTCAAGGTATCAAGGTCAAGAACTCTGCACACCTCAGGGAGGAGTGTTGAGTCTCACCCTGTTTAATGTACTAATGAATAAGATAGCATCTGAGAAATGCTCAAATTGGCTAACTCCAATCATATATGCCGATGATATTTTGTTTCAGGGCAAAGATATTTCAAAGGTTCAAACAGTGTTGGACAATTTCGGAAACCAGTGTCACCACATGGGACTAGTGGTTAATGAAGACAAAACTAAAGTTTGAATGTAGAAGTCGGAGGCCCATTATATTGGAAATAAACGGTAAAAATATAGAGAGAGTTAATATATATAAATATTTAGGCATATATGTTGGATATACCCATGAGAGTTTGGAAACTGAGATGAACAGACTGTTGAGTCAATGTCGGAAGAGATTACAACTTCTGAAGGCCTTGGCATGCTGTGGAAAGGAGTGGGAGTCCAAGTGCTACGAATGATGTACTTGAGTACTGTAAGATTTCTTATTGATTATGCTGCACCTGACATTTCTTGTTTTGGTAAAGGTAGGATGGGCAAGTTGGAGAAGATACAAAATGAAGCCGTTGGGGGTCGTTGTGAGCCGCTGCTACCTTAATTTTTGCCCACACTTGTCTTGCAGACGTTTCTCTTCCACTAGAGCTAGTGAACTCTAGTCATTGTCTTTCCCTTTGTAACTCATCTGCAATGTATGTACCTTTACCTGAATAAAAAATCTAATCTAAATCTATATGCTTAGATATATGCAAATGAGAGAGTAATAGAGCGAAACCTTTAAAATACTGAACAATTTGGAGGATATTGATTCATACAATTTCTTCAAAAGGTCAGATGTAACACGAACAAGGAGCAAAGGTTTAAAGCTCAACAAGCCACAGTGTAGGAGTGACAACAAATGCTTTTTAACCCATACGATTATGATCATGGCAATAAGGTTTCTAAAACAGTAGGCATTCTTCCAAAGTCAGACACTGTACTAAGTTCCTCGCCCTAACCTAGTCACTCAGTATTATTCACTCATTTATCTATGTCTTAAAGGTTACAAGACGTACATTAGTCAATATAATTGGTGCTTAAAATGTTAAGGATCTCTTGTGAAACACGGGTATTAATAAAAAAAATTATTATGTAAAATAAATAAAAAAGGCCCAAGGGCCATGAAGTAACAAGAATGCAAGGCTGGCACAAGCTGGCGTAAGTAGAGAAGACGGAAGATTCTTCATATTAAAAGACCCTGCTTCTTCAAGATGGCAGTCACACCCTGCTTGCCCTGGACAATCACCATATGGAGAAGGACTGTTTACTGTGAAGGGAAGTCCACAAATGCAATGCCAGCATGAGTCAGTCTTGAAGGGTAAACGATGATGGCACCCTCACAGTAACACAAAAGCCGAGCAAGCCCAGTGAGGAAGACCTGTTGATGGGAAAGGAGGAGAATCATTAGTCACAACAAAATCCACATAGAAACAAAGAAGAGAAAAAAAATAAAGTGGATGTCTTCTTTTTGTATAGACATAATAAATATTGCCATTTGGCTATGTATTTATATGATATATAATAGAATACAGCATAAAACAAAATAAGAGGGGTGGTAGGAGAAGAAAAGATTAGTGTTCAGTGAGAATCCACAAGGTCTTCTCTGAATACTCTTTATTTTCTTCAAGGCTGTGGGTCCCTACAATTGCACCAGAGGTGGTACACACCCCTATTATTATTTAAACAGGTGAGTAAAAATAGGTGAGTACACACACAGTGTTAGCAAACTTAGCCTCCAAACACACACACACACATGGTATCAGCAAGTTTAGCCTCCAAATACACACATGGTATCAGCAAGCTTAGCCTCCAAATACACACATGGTATCAGCAAGCTTAGCCTCTAAACACACACACACACACACAAACAGTAGCAACAAGCTTAGCCTCTAAACACACACACACAAATGGTATCAGCAAGCTTAGCCTCCAAACACACACACACACACACACGGTATCAACAAGCTTAGCCTCCAAACACACACACACACACATGGTATCAGCAAGCTTAGCCTCCAAACACACACACACACACACATGGTATCAGCAAGCATAGCCTCAAAACACACACACACATGGTATCAGCAAGCTTAGCCTCCAAACACACACACACATGGTATCAGCAAGCATAGCCTCCAAACACACACACACACAGAAAATGGGGACATTGAAACAGTTGATAAACTTGATTTCAAGAGAGAGAGAGGTCACTATGGGGAACTTCAAATTTTTTTTAATAAGTAATTAAGCAGACTTGTTGCTAGATAGGGAAGTAAATTAAATGTATGCCAAATTTTGCAAAATATACAATGAAGGCACACAAACATTCATACCAAAACAGAGATGCAGGGACAGAAAACAGGCTTGGTTCAACAGAAATTGAGAGAGGGCCACAGACCAAAAGACACAAAAATGGAACGAAAGACATTGAAAAACTACAAGCAGATGTCAACAAAGTTTTCGATTGGGCAGCAGAAAATAACATGATGTTTAACAGTGATAAATTCCAGGTACTCAGGTACGGTAAAAATGAGGACCTTAAACATAATACAGAGTACAAAACACAATCAAATGTACCCATAGTAGGAAAACAGCATGTAAAGGATTTGGGAATAATAATGTCTGACGACCTAACGTTTAAGGAGCATAACCAAGCAAATATTGCGACAGCCAGAAAAATGATAGGATGGATTACGAGAACTTTCAAATCCAGGGATCCCATCACAATGGTTGTACTCTTCAAGGCACTTGTGTTGTCCCGTCTTGAGTACTGCTCAGTACTCACTTCCCCCTTCAAAGCAGGAGAGATTGCTGAAATAGAGGGAATACAGAGAACATATACGGCACGCATAGACGCAATAAAGCACCTAAATTATTGGGATCGTCTCAAAGCCCTCCAAATGTACTCACTAGAAAGAAGACGAGAGAGATATCAAATAATATACACCTGGAAGATACTGGAGGGCCAAGTACCAAATCTACACAGTAAAATAACAACGTACTGGAGTGAACGACATGGAAGAAAATGTAGAATAGAACCAATGAAGAGCAGAGGTGCCATAGGCACAATCAGAGAACACTGTATAAACATCAGAGGTCCGCGGTTGTTCAACGTCCTCCCAGCAAGCATAAGAAATATTGCCGGAACAACCGTGGACATTTTCAAGAGGAAACTAGATTTATTCCTCCAAGGAGTGCCGGACCAACCGGGCTGTGGTGGGTAT
Organism: Procambarus clarkii; assembly: GCF_040958095.1. Classification (NCBI taxonomy): domain Eukaryota; kingdom Metazoa; phylum Arthropoda; class Malacostraca; order Decapoda; family Cambaridae; genus Procambarus; species Procambarus clarkii. Next base: position 7,867,227 of record NC_091183.1, on the reverse strand, counting down.
GTGGGCCTGCGGGCCGCTCCAAGCAACAGCCTGGTGGACCAAACTCTCACAAGTCGAGCCTGGCCTCGGGCCGGGCTTTGGGAGTAGAAGAACTCCCAGAACCCCATCAACCAGGTATCAACCAGGGGGTCACTAGCAGTTACTGCTGTCACTAGCAGACACTGGGGGTCACTAAGAGTCACTGGGGTCACTAGCATTCACTAGGGTCACTAGCAGTCACTGGGGTCACTAGCAGACACTTGGGTCACTAGCAGTCACTGGGGTCACTAGCAGTCACTGGGGTCACTAGCAATCTCTGGGGTCACTAGCAGTCACTGGAGTCACTAGCAATCACTGGAGTCACTAGCAGTCACTGGGGTCACTAGCAATCACTGGAGTCACTAGCAATCACTGGGGTCACTAACAGTCACTGGGGGTCACCAGCAGTCATTGGGGGTCACTAACAGTCACTGGGGTTACTAGCAGTCACTCGGGGCACTAGGAGTCACTGTGGGTCACTAGCAGTCACTGGGGGTCACTAGCAGTCACAGGGGTCGCTAGCAGTCACTGGGGTACCAGAAGTCACCGGGGGTCACTAGCAGTCACTGGGATCACTAGCTGTCACTGGGATCACTAGCAGTCACTGGGGTCACTAGCAATCACTGGAGGTCACTAGCTGTCACTGGGGGTCACTGGCAGTCACTGGGGGTCACTAGCAGTTACTGGGGTCGCTAGCAGTAACTGGGGTACCAGAAGTCACCGGGGGTCACTATCAGTCACTGGGGTCACTAGCAGTCACTGGAGTCACTAGCAGTCACTGGGGTCAATATGAGTCACTGGGGTCAATAGCAGTCACTGGTGTCACTAATGGTCACTGGGGGTCACTATCAATCACTGGGGGTCACCAGCAGACACTGGGGGTCACTAGCAGTCACTGGGGGTCACTAACATTCACTTGGGGTCACTAGCAGTCACTGGGGTCACCAGCAGTCACTGGGGTCACTAGCAATCGCTGTGGGTCACCAGCAGTCACTGGGGTCACTAATAGTCACTGGGGGGTCACAAGCAGTCACTGGGGGTCAATAGCAGTCACTGGGGGTCACTAACAGGCACTGGGGGGCCACTAACCGTCACTGAGGGTCACTAGTAGTCACTGGGGTCACTAGGAGTCACTGCGGTTCACTAGGAACAACTGGGGGTTACTAGCAGTCACGGGGTCACTAGCAATCGATGTGGGTCACCAGCAGTCACTGGGGTCACTAATAGTCACTGGGGGGTCACCAGCAGTCACTGGTGGTCACCAGCAGTCACTGGGGTCACTAGCAGTCACTAAGGGGTCACTAGCAGTCACTGGGGTCACTAGCAGTCACTGGGGTCACTAGCAATCACTGGGGACACTAGCAGTCACTGCGGGTCACTAGCAGTCACCGGTGTCACTAGCAGACACTTGGGGTCACTAGCAGTCACTGGGGTCACTAGCAGTCACTGGGGTCACTAGCAATCACTGGGGACACTAGCAGTCACTGCGGGTCACTAGAAACCACTGGAGGACACTAGCAGTCACTGAGGTCAACAGCAGTCAATAGGGTCACCAGCAGTCACTGGGGGTCACTAGCAGTCACTGGGGGTCACTAATAGTCACTAGCAGTCACTGGGGTCAATAGCAGTCACTGGGGTCACTAGCAGTCACTGGGGTCACTAGCAATCACTGGGGTCACTAGCAGTCACTGGAGTCACTAGCAGTCACTGGGGTCACTATCAATCACTGGAGTCACTAGCAATCACTGGGGTCACTAACAGTCACTGGGGGTCACCAGCAGTCATTGGGGGTCACTAACAGTCACTGGGGTTACTAGCAGTCACTCGGGGCACTAGGAGTCACTGTGGGTCACTAGCAGTCACTGGGGGTCACTAGCAGTCACAGGGGTCGCTAGCAGTCACTGGGGTACCAGAAGTCACCGGGGGTCACTAGCAGTCACTGGGATCACTAGCTGTCACTGGGATCACTAGCAGTCACTGGGGTCACTAGCAGTCACTGGAGGTCACTAGCTGTCACTGGGGGTCACTGGCAGTCACTGGGGGTCACTAGCAGTTACTGGGGTCGCTAGCAGTAACTGGGGTACCAGAAGTCACCGGGGGTCACTATCAGTCACTGGGGTCACTAGCAGTCACTGGAGTCACTAGCAGTCACTGGGGTCAATATGAGTCACTGGGGTCAATAGCAGTCACTGGTGTCACTAATGGTCACTGGGGGTCACTATCAATCACTGGGGGTCACCAGCAGACACTGGGGGTCACTAGCAGTCACTGGGGGTCACTAACATTCACTTGGGGTCACTAGCAGTCACTGGGGTCACCAGCAGTCACTGGGGTCACTAGCAATCGCTGTGGGTCACCAGCAGTCACTGGGGTCACTAATAGTCACTGGGGGGTCACAAGCAGTCACTGGGGGTCAATAGCAGTCACTGGGGGTCACTAACAGGCACTGGGGGGCCACTAACCGTCACTGAGGGTCACTAGTAGTCACTGGGGTCACTAGGAGTCACTGCGGTTCACTAGGAACAACTGGGGGTTACTAGCAGTCACGGGGTCACTAGCAATCGCTGTGGGTCACCAGCAGTCACTGGGGTCACTAATAGTCACTGGGGTCACTAATAGTCACTGGGGGGTCACCAGCAGTCACTGGTGGTCACCAGCAGTCACTGGGGTCACTAGCAGTCACTAAGGGGTCACTAGCAGTCACTGGGGTCACTAGCAGTCACTGGGGTCACTAGCAATCACTGGGGACACTAGCAGTCACTGCGGGTCACTAGAAACCACTGGAGGACACTAGCAGTCACTGAGGTCAACAGCAGTCAATAGGGTCACCAGCAGTCACTGGGGGTCACTAGCAGTCACTGGGGGTCACTAATAGTCACTAGGGGTCACTAGCAGTCACTGGAGTCACTAGCAGTCACTGGGGTCACTAGCAGTCACTGGGGGTCACTAGCAGTCACCGGTGTCACTAGCAGACACTTGGGGTCACTAGCAGTCACTGGGGTCACTAGCAGTCACTGGGGTCACTAGCAGTCACTGGGGTCACTAGCAATCACTGGGGTCACTAGCAGTCACTGGGGTCACTAGCAATCACTGGAGTCACTAGCAGTCACTGGGGTCACTATCAATCACTGGAGTCACTAGCAGTCACTGGGGTCACTATCAATCACTGGAGTCACTAGCAGACACTGGGGGTCACTAAGAGTCACTGGGGTCACTAGCATTCACTAGGGTCACTAGCAGTCACTGGGGTCACTAGCATTCACTAGGGTCACTAGCAGTCACTGGGGTCACTAGCAGACACTTGGGTCACTAGCAGTCACTGGGGTCACTAGCAGTCACTGGGGTCACTAGCAATCTCTGGGGTCACTAGCAGTCACTGGAGTCACTAGCAATCACTGGAGTCACTAGCAGTCACTGGGGTCACTAGCAATCACTGGAGTCACTAGCAATCACTGGGGTCACTAACAGTCACTGGGGGTCACCAGCAGTCATTGGGGGTCACTAACAGTCACTGGGGTTACTAGCAGTCACTCGGGGCACTAGGAGTCACTGTGGGTCACTAGCAGTCACTGGGGGTCACTAGCAGTCACAGGGGTCGCTAGCAGTCACTGGGGTACCAGAAGTCACCGGGGGCCACTAGCAGTCACTGGGATCACTAGCTGTCACTGGGATCACTAGCAGTCACTGGGGTCACTAGCAGTCACTGGAGGTCACTAGCTGTCACTGGGGGTCACTGGCAGTCACTGGGGGTCACTAGCAGTTACTGGGGTCGCTAGCAGTAACTGGGGTACCAGAAGTCACCGGGGGTCACTAGCAGTCACTGGGGTCACTAGCAGTCACTGGAGTCACTAGCAGTCACTGGGGTCAATATGAGTCACTGGGGTCAATAGCAGTCACTGGTGTCACTAATGGTCACTGGGGGTCACTATCAATCACTGGGGGTCACCAGCAGATACTGGGGGTCACTAGCAGTCACTGGGGGTCACTAACATTCACTTGGGGTCACTAGCAGTCACTGGGGTCACCAGCAGTCACTGGGGTCACTAGCAATCGCTGTGGGTCACCAGCAGTCACTGGGGTCACTAATAGTCACTGGGGGGTCACAAGCAGTCACTGGGGGTCAGTAGCAGTCACTGGGGGTCACTAACAGGCACTGGGGGGCCACTAACCGTCACTGGGGGTCACTAGTAGTCACTGGGGTCACTAGGAGTCACTGCGGTTCACTAGGAACAACTGGGGGTTACTAGCAGTCACGGGGTCACTAGCAATCGCTGTGGGTCACCAGCAGTCACTGGGGTCACTAATAGTCACTGGGGGGTCACTAGCAGTCACTGGGGTCACTAGCAGTCACTGGGGGTCACTAGCAGTCACCGGTGTCACTAGCAGACACTTGGGGTCACTAGCAGTCACTGGGGTCACTGGGGTCACTAGCAGTCACTGGGGTCACTAGCAGTCACTGGGGTCACTAGCAATCACTGGGGTCACTAGCAGTCACTGGGGTCACTAGCAATCACTGGAGTCACTAGCAGTCACTGGGGTCACTATCAATCACTGGAGTCACTAGCAGTCACTGGGGTCACTATCAATCACTGGAGTCACTAGCAGACACTGGGGGTCACTAAGAGTCACTGGGGTCACTAGCATTCACTAGGGTCACTAGCAGTCACTGGGGTCACTAGCATTCACTAGGGTCACTAGCAGTCACTGGGGTCACTAGCAGACACTTGGGTCACTAGCAGTCACTGGGGTCACTAGCAGTCACTGGGGTCACTAGCAATCTCTGGGGTCACTAGCAGTCACTGGAGTCACTAGCAATCACTGGAGTCACTAGCAGTCACTGGGGTCACTAGCAATCACTGGAGTCACTAGCAATCACTGGGGTCACTAACAGTCACTGGGGGTCACCAGCAGTCATTGGGGGTCACTAACAGTCACTGGGGTTACTAGCAGTCACTCGGGGCACTAGGAGTCACTGTGGGTCACTAGCAGTCACTGGGGGTCACTAGCAGTCACAGGGGTCGCTAGCAGTCACTGGGGTACCAGAAGTCACCGGGGGTCACTAGCAGTCACTGGGATCACTAGCTGTCACTGGGATCACTAGCAGTCACTGGGGTCACTAGCAGTCACTGAAGGTCACTAGCTGTCACTGGGGGTCACTGGCAGTCACTGGGGGTCACTAGCAGTTACTGGGGTCGCTAGCAGTAACTGGGGTACCAGAAGTCACCGGGGGTCACTAGCAGTCACTGGGGTCACTAGCAGTCACTGGAGTCACTAGCAGTCACTGGGGTCAATATGAGTCACTGGGGTCAATAGCAGTCACTGGTGTCACTAATGGTCACTGGGGGTCACTATCAATCACTGGGGGTCACCAGCAGACACTGGGGGTCACTAGCAGTCACTGGGGGTCACTAACATTCACTTGGGGTCACTAGCAGTCACTGGGGTCACCAGCAGTCACTGGGGTCACTAGCAATCGCTGTGGGTCACCAGCAGTCACTGGGGTCACTAATAGTCACTGGGGGGTCACAAGCAGTCACTGGGGGTCAGTAGCAGTCACTGGGGGTCACTAACAGGCACTGGGGGGCCACTAACCGTCACTGGGGGTCACTAGTAGTCACTGGGGTCACTAGGAGTCACTGTGGTTCACTAGGAACAACTGGGGGTTACTAGCAGTCACGGGGTCACTAGCAATCGCTGTGGGTCACCAGCAGTCACTGGGGTCACTAATAGTCACTGGGGGGTCACCAGCAGTCACTGGTGGTCACCAGCAGTCACTGGGGTCACTAGCAGTCACTAAGGGGTCACTAGCAGTCACTGGGGTCACTAGCAGTCACTGGGGTCACTAGCAGTCACTGGGGACACTAGCAGTCACTGCGGGTCACTAGAAACCACTGGAGGACACTAGCAGTCACTGAGGTCAACAGCAGTCAATATGGTCACCAGCAGTCACTGGGGGTCACTAGCAGTCACTGGGGGTCACTAATAGTCACTAGGGGTCACTAGCAGTCACTGGGGTCACTAGCAGTCACTGGGGTCACTAGCAGTCACTGGGGGTCACTAGCAGTCACCGGTGTCACTAGCAGACACTTGGGGTCACTAGCAGTCACTGGGGTCACTGGGGTCACTAGCAGTCACTGGGGTCACTAGCAGTCACTGGGGTCACTAGCAATCACTGGGGTCACTAGCAGTCACTGGGGTCACTAGCAATCACTGGAGTCACTAGCAGTCACTGGGGTCACTATCAATCACTGGAGTCACTAGCAGTCACTGGGGTCACTAACAGTCACTGGGGGTCACCAGCAGTCACTGGGGGTCAGTAACAGTCACTGGGGTTACTAGCAGTCACTCGGGTCACTAGAAGTCACTGTGGGTCACTAGCAGTCACTGGGGTACCAGAAGTCACCAGGGGTCACTAGCAGTCACTGGGATCACTAGCAGTCACTGGGATCACTAGCAGTCACTGGGGTCACTAGCAGTCACTGGAGGTCACTAGCTGTCACTGGGGGTCACTGGCAGTCACTGGGGGTACACTAGCAGTTACTGGGGTCGTTAGCAGTAACTGGGGTACCAGAAGTCACCTGGGGTCACTAGCAGTCACTGGGGTTACGAGCAATCACTGGGATCACTAGCAGTCACTCAGATCACTAGCAGTCACTGGGGTCACTAGCAGTCACTGGGGGGTCACTAGCAGTCACTGGGGGTCACTAGCAGTCACTGGGGGTCACTAGCAGTCACTGGGGTCATTAGCAGTCACTGGGGTCGCTAGCAGTCACTGAGGTACTAGAAGTCACCGGGCGTCACTAGCAGTCACTGGGGTCACTAGCAGTCACTGGGGTCAATATGAGTCACTGGGGTCACTAGCAGTCACTGGAGTCACTAATAGTCACTGGGGGTCATTAGCAGTCACTGGGGGTCACCAGCAGACTGTAACAGGGGGTGGGGGAAATAGCTCTATCTTGTCCATTATTCCACCCCCCAGTTAACTAACGAGGCCGGGGGAAACAGCTCTCTCTAGTCCGTTATTCCGTCCCCAGTTAGCTAACTAGTCTAGAGCACCTCCAGAGTCCCTAGGGCAATGTTACGGACCCGAATCCAGAGTCCGAGCCTGGAGCAGTGACGACCACGCCATCTGTGGGTCAGCTCCCGAAACCCCCTCCAAATGGATGCCGCCACCTAGTGAGGACGAGATATACTGGCCGCAAGGGCTAGTTTCCCGTCCTGATCAGCTCATAACACAGCCGCTGCTGACCTCTGGTGAGGTGGAGCTTAGACAGCAACGCCAACTATGTTGTGGATACGTCGGGCGTTTGTGTCTAAGCCTGTAAGTGAGGTGCCCTAGAGTGTCCCTCTCACTGATGACGTGTTTGATTACAGTTACAGAGGGCCAATTATGTTACGGCCCTCTCGGGTCGCAACCGGGTTCTTTCTCTGATGTTAGTAGAGTAAGGGTATCCGGCCCCAAGCTAGTAGTGGCTTTCAAGGGATGTGATCTGTAATGCAAGTAAAATAAAAGGGGAAGGGAAATAAAGGCAAAAACTTAATAATGTAATTATCACCATCACCTTAAATACTATATAAAAGATTACACGGGGGGGATATAAACACTAGAATGTACAACAATGTCTTCTTCTGAAGACTCTAGACGTTCACGGTGCTCACGATGCTAAGCTCTTGGTGCTCTTGTGGCCTCACTATGAATCGTTCGATTCTCTGAGTCTACCCGGGCCACAGGCCAGCCAAATCACAGTTCCACTGGGGCCACCGTCGTGGAGGCCATCAACCACAAGTCCAGCCGGTAGCTGGCAGGTTCCAAATCAGCAACGCTGGTTAGGCCACTCCACGACCGATACTAGGGTAGCAAGCCCTAGTCAGGAGCCTCGTGTGATCCCACAGACCACTCTCCTTGCCACAACGCCCCAGTGGTTAAGCGTCTCCACCAGTCTGTCCCGGGTACGACAATCCTTCAGCTGCCATGTCACAGGCAGGTTAACACCACAGTGTTCATCCGGGGGGCGACTCACAGCTGCTGCAGCAAATACCTGGAGACAAAAAGGCTGCCTTGGGTAGACTGATCCCACGCTCGTATCATTATTCCACCCCCCAGTTAACTAACGAGGCCGGGGGAAACAGCTCTCTCTAGTCCGTTATTCCGTCCCCAGTTAGCTAACTATTCTAGAGCACATCCAGAGTCCCTAAGGCAATGTTACGGACCCGAATCCAGCGTCCGAGCCTGGAGCAGTGACGACCACGCCATCTGTGGGTCAGCTCCCGAAACCCCCTCCAAATGGACGCCGCCACCTAGTGAGGACGAGATATACTGGCCGCAAGGGCTAGTTTCCCGTCCTGATCAGCTCATAACACAGCCGCTGCTGACCTCTGGTGAGGTGGAGCTTAGACAGCAATGCCATCTATGTTGTGGATACGTCGGGCGTTTGTGTCTAAGCCTGTAAGTGAGGTGCCCTAGAGTGTCCCTCTCACTGATGACGTGTTTGACTACAGAGTCGACCTCGGACTGCTGTAATGAGCATTGGATCAGTCTACCCAAGGCAGCCGTCTTGTCTCCAGGTATTTGCTGCAGCAGCTGTGAGTCGCCCCCCGGATGAACACTGTGGTGTTAACCTGCCTGTGACGTGGCAGCTGAAGGATTGTCGTACCCGGGATTGACTGGTGGAGACGCTTAACCACTGGGGCGTTGTGGCAAGGAGAGTGGTCTGTGGGATTACACGAGGCTCCTGACTAGTGCTTGCTACCCTAGTATCGGTCGTGGAGTGGCCTAACCAGCGTTGCTGATTTGGAACCTGCCAGCTACAGGCTGGACTTGTGGTTGATGGCCTCCACGACGGTGCCCCCAGTGGAACTGTGATTTGGCTGGCCTGTGGCCAGGGTAGACTCAGAGAATCGAAGGATTCGTTGTGAGGCCACAAGAGGACCAGGACCTTAGCATCGTCGAGTACCGTGGAACACTCCGCGTCTTCAGAAGAAGACTACTTTGTTGATAATAGTGTTTATACCCCTCCCCCTGTGTAACCTTTTATATATTATTTATTGGTGGCGGTAATTATATTATTAAGTTTTTGCCTTTATTTCCCTTCCCCTTTTATTTACTTGCGTTACGGATCACATCCCTTGAAAGCCACTACTAGCTTGGGGCTGGATACCCAAACTCTACTTACATCAGAGAAAGAACCCGGTTGCGACCCGAGAGGCCGTAACATAATTGGTATCCCCAGCGGGATACCATCCGCCATCGTTGTCGGGAAACCGACACACACACACAACCACACACACAAATAACACAGTCTCCCCTAGTCTATACTCCCTTCAGGATGGAAAATGGGAGACTCCGTGACGTCATCGACTCCGTGACGTCATCAAAGTCATCGTATATTTACATTATGAAACATTGTTAATAGATTAGTTTAGTATCTAAAGTTAACAAAAAAGTAATCACTAAGAATGAATATAATTATTTACATCAAATAGTAGCTAGGTTCCCTTGTTAATGTAAAATTACTTTGAGTGAAGAACCAGAGCATAAGAGCGTCTCCCCGGAGAGGAAGGCGTCTATACAATAACAACAAAACATGGGATGAGCATACCACGCTGTCTTAACTGGTGTAAACAGCTAGACACCCCATTTACGTGTCAACACCAGCCACACAGCCTAACAACATCACAACAACTACTGTATCCGTCTACCAAGTATTGTTTATTATTCAAGTGCACTGATTAATATAAATATGTAGATGGTTATGTCGTAGGACATCCCCAAAAACACCGTACGTGTACCCCATAACAGCCCCCACAGTTCATGTCATACCTGTAATTGATATGTTTAGGGAACTTTGATTAATTCCTTGCATCCCATACAGGTAAATTGTGAGAGGAGCTTCAAGAATCTGTGCAGACAGTTGGTTCATACACATAATTAACTACTTGTTTGCCAAGCCTTGTCCTTCCCACCAGCCGCCATTACGTGGCACAAAGAGGCAGGGCCACACCCATCTTGAGGCTACACCTACACGCCTTACTAGGCCCATTCTACTGGCACAGCTAAGACATTATAGCAGTAGCAGTAGTTATAATTAATTACTTATAATGAAATAACTGAAATAATAGTTTTAAAGGTAAACAATTGGTAGTTTAAGAAGGAACCATAACAAAGTGGTTTAGGCTACCAATTGTCCCTCCAAATAGTGTGTAAGAAGATTTCAGGCAGTTTACCAGTACATACAGTCCACTTAATTAATACTTGCTTACTAAGAAAATAAATAAGACATAACTTTATTTTATTAAATCAATTTGAAAAAGAGAGATTAGCTGCCTGGAATTTACCCCACATTGTTTGGTCCTACGGAACCGGATTATATTTAGTTCTTTGAACTAGATATTATACATACATATAGTGATAGTGCAATATTACCTACACACATTATAGCAGGAAGACACTGCTATATTTTTTGCATATTTTCTAGCCTAACTTTTCAATCTCATAGCAAACAGAACTTACAACAAGCACTATTATTGTTCTGACAGTACTAAAGGAACAATTGTGTTTTTTTTTCATTTCATTACAAGAGGTTGATAAGAGGCTACTTTACTTATAAGTTACTTATATATGTTTTTTTGTATTATTGCATTATTATTGCCATTACTGTAACATTTACTGCATGCCACATCATTTACTACTAATTCTTGCACAAGGGTAGAACATTTTAGGCTGGTGTTGTACAGCAACCTAGTCTAATTTATTGTGCTAACCTGGTGTAAGGGTAAGAATTTTACACTTGTCTAGAGTTGAACACATATTACAACCTAGCAAGTACATATTTTTATGCAGTATTTAAGACAACCCGAGTTGTGTTGTCAATATGATATCAATATAACATTAGTACAATTTAACTATAATCATTACACCTTTGAGTGTTAACCTGTGTCTCTGTACCAACCAAGAGTGATAATGATGGGCTAACTCGCGGATACCAGCATTGATACAGGTCTACCACTCAAATTATAGTGTGTATGATTTTACAGTGTATATTTAAATATAGTCTATACGACTAACAAGTACTTCCAAAATGTCTACTGTCAAAAATGTCCAAATAACCCTCACAGGATTGAGGGATCATTTATCACGGCAGATTAGCACATGTGATGACATAAGTAAACAAACACCAGTTAACTATGTAGCATTGGAAAATTATCTTAGGCTTGCACGGAACAAATATGACCGTGTGTTGCAACAAATGAAAGAATATCAAGTTTTACTTCAGAATACCAGTGTTGGTGGAGAAACATTACAAGATGTTATACAAGAACATTCCGATTATGAAGATACAATGTTTACACAGTTGCAATACTTTGATGATATCATACATGCCCATAAAGCCAATATAAATATTGTAACCACAACTTCCCAGAAACAGACAGCACCAGAAGTCAAATTGCCATCACTTAGTTTACCAACTTTTTCTGGAAGAGAAGACGAGAGTTGGGACGGTTTCTGGAGCAAATTTGTCGATTCTGTGGATTCTAATGCTAATGTGCCAAAAACAACAAAGTTTACATACTTACAGAGTGTCTTGAAGGATGAAGCGTATCAGGTAGTCTGTAATCTAAATCACACAGATGATGATTATGACAATGCAGTGCAACTCCTGAAAGATAATTACGCTAAACCTGAAAGGACTATCAGAATTCTAACACAGAGACTGTTAGACATTAAACCTCCAAATAATACTGCAGTCTCACTCCAAACCTTCAGATTGGAGCTTGAGTCCATACTCAAGGCACTTAAAAATAAAGTGAACCTGGATGAGTCAGACTGGATAATACAAGTCCACATGACACGGAAATTACCCAGGGACATACTGGATAAGTTGTTTGTATTAGTAGGTAAGTCATCCTTGACTGTAAATGAGATTACAAAGGGTTTACAAACCATCATAGAACGAGAAAGAGTTAATCCAGAAGAAAAAACATCTAAACCCACATCTGCTACTAATAGTAAACAACAGAGTACAAACAGTGCTCCAAACAAAGCTAAAACATCTTCCCCCTCCACAAAGTGGAATCAGGGCAGTGTAGGAACATATGCAGTTGGTCCTTCCAAACCTACAGTCAACGCATCACCCAAGACGGTGACTCTTCAAGATACTGATAATGTCTGGAAACCATGTGTGTTTTGTGAGCAATCACATTCCATGTACAATTGCAAACGCTACCCTGATCGTGCAACACGCATAAAACGACTCAAGGAGTTATATAGATGTAGCAAGTGTATAAGGGAACATCATCCCGACAATTGCACAACAGCAATGCGCATCTGCACTAAGTGCCATAAGGGTCAACACCATACTGCACTTTGTGGGGACACAAGTATAAAGTCTCCCAAACCACAGGAGGAGGAAGGAGCTACAGCATCAGTAAAACTTTGTACTGTGTTACCTGACATAAGTGTCTTCACAACCAGGTCTAACCATAAATCAGCTCTACCTACTGCACGATTGATCATTAGAAATGGAAAGAATAAAGCCACCGTACGTGGATTATTTGATCAGGGGTCCCAACTGACCTTTATATCCAAGGAGTTGGTAGATAAACTGAAACTTACACCTGTAGAGGAGACACGGATAAACATAAAGGGATTCCTGACTAACTCGGGAACCCGAACTTACGGGGTAGTACGACCCACAGTACGACTAGGAGGTTATGTACGAAAGGTACCAGCACTAGTAGTAGATAGATTTCCAACAGACCTGTATATAGAAGGTCTAGGAACAACAGCCAAATTCCTGGAAGAAAAGGGAATTCCTTTGGCTGATAACATTACATCGGACAACCTTTCCGATATTGGAATCCTTATGGGATCAGATGTCTACCATAAGTTTATCATAGGAAAGGAAGATTACCACGGTATGAATGTGTTACCATCTGCAGGTGGCTATTTACTAACAGGCCCAGTATTACGGCTAAAACAACCCGCACCTGTGGATCACCAACATGCCAACACAGTAATGGTTGCATGACTAGGAGAACAGTCTCCACTGCAACTCAGAGACATTTCCGAGGATGAGCTTGATCCCCCAGTATATAAGTTATGGGACCTGGCAACTCTCGGCATTGTCCCTGAACAACCTAGTCCAGATGATGACTGGACTTATAAACAATACCTAGACTCAGTTATCTACAGAGATAATCAGTACTGGGTCAGGTTACCATGGAAGCTGAATCACCCTCAGCTACCCATCAACTACTTCATGGCACAAAATCAATTAAGATCACAGGTGTTACGTTTACAAAGGCAACCTGAGAACTTGAAGTTGTACCATGAAATAATACAGAAGCAGCTCGATGACAAATTTATCGAAGTTGTAACAAATGATAACCCAAAGGAAGGACATTATCTGCCACACCACCATGTTCAGAAGGATTCTGCGACTACCCCACTACGGATAGTATTTAATTGCAGTGCTAAGATGGGGCAGAATAGTGTTTCGTTAAATGACTGCCTTCAAACAGGCCCAAGCCTAACACAAAGGCTTTATGACGTGCTGTTAAAGTTTCGTATAGGGACTTATGCATATACGGCCGACATCAGCAAGGCATTCCTTAGGGTAGGTCTTCAAGAAGAAGACCGGAACTACACAAAGTTCCTATGGATTAAGGATCCTAATGATCCAAACAGTGAAATAATCACTTATAGGTTTGCGTCTGTTTTGTTCGGAGCCACGAGCTCACCATTTCTGCTTCAAGCTACCTTGGATACGCACTTGAAGAAGTCCAATAGCCCGAACAAGACAGAAATTAGCGAAAACCTGTATGTGGATAACTTTCAAGGAACAGCCAACAGTGAAAGTAAGCTGTTGGACATATACCATGAGGCCAATCGAGAATTAATGGGAGCCAATATGCCTCTCCAGTCTTGGGTCTCTAACAATGATAAATTAAAACAACTGATCACAACTGAATTTCCCGACTACCAAGTACCCGAGATGACAAAGGTTCTAGGTGTCCAATGGAACACGACAACCGATCAGTTGACAATCAAGTCAGTGGAAACAGATACCACTAACTTAACAATGAGAAAATTGCTATCACAAGTCAGCAAACCCTTCGACCCATTAGGCTTATTAAGTCCAATACTAATTAATGGGAAGATGATAATACAGGAATGTTGGCAACAAAAGATAGGCTGGGATGATCTACTAACACCTGCCCTACAAGAAAAATGGCAAGGGTTAGTGAAAGATTTAAGTATCCTAGAGTCTGTCAAGTTCCCTAGGAACACAACAGTAAATGAAAAGGAACCAATTAAGCTGCATGTATTTTGTGATGCCTCAGGAAAGGCTTATGGTACAGTAGCTTACCTGGTCTCAAATGGGCAAGCCAATTTGCTCACATCAAAGGCCAGAGTGGCACCTTTAAAGAAAAGATCACTGCCACAACTGGAATTAACAGCCTTACTGCTAGGTGTAAGATTGGCTCATTATCTGATCAAGGCCTTAAGCCACATCCACTTTACAGAAACAGTAGTATGGTCAGATAATGAGGCAGTGCTACAGTGGGTTAAAAACAATAACAGTAAGAATCCTTACGTGAGTAACCGCGTTAAGGAAATACGAGAGTTGTCAGCAGGGTATAAACTAAGATATGTACCTACTAAAGAGAATCCAGCTGACTATCTCTCCCGAGGCCTGACTTTACGGCAATTAACAAAGGCAGAAATGTGGTTCAACGGACCTCAGTGGCTAATCAGCGACCAGTGGCCTGAACAAAAGCCACAAGTCATTGTGACCAATGTCACTGTTCCCACTGAGAACCCGGAACTACCTCGGACTTTGGTAATTGATCCTGCACGGTACTCTGAACTGAACAAACTTGTAGGTGTCACCCAAGTAGTGTTTGATTTTCTAAAGAAAATAGGAATCAAGCATAATTTCCCTAGTGCCTTAAGGTACTGGGTTAAAAGAGCTCAGACCGACACATTCGGGACAGAAATTGACAATGTTCCTAAGAAGCTACAACATGATCTGGGTCTCTGGTTAGACACTGACAATTATAACTTGATAAGATGCGGAGGACGCTTACAACATGCTGACATAGATCTGGAAGCAAAAAATCCAATATTGCTCCCTCGTCACCACATAGTAAGCAAACTAATTGTGTTACATATACACAAATACTGCACTCTGCATGGTGGGGTATTAGATACTCTCACAGAATTAAGACAACAGTACTGGCTACCCCAAGGTAGACAGACAGTAAAATCCATAATCAAATCCTGTGTTGTATGCCGGAGATACGATGCCAGAGTGTGTCCATATCCTGGCCCTCCTCCACTTCCGAAGGAACGAGTCGTACATATTCATCCTTTTGAGACAACAGGAGTAGATTTCACAGGAGCACTAACACTGACAGGCACTAAAGACAAGAAACCAGTAAAGGCCTATATCTGTCTTTTTACTTGTGCCACAACAAGGGCAGTCCATCTAGAAGTGACTCCCGATATGAGTGCCGAAGCATTCTTACAGGCTTTCCGCAGGTTTGCTTCACGTAGATCTTGTCCCAAGTTAATGATTTCAGACAATGGGTCCAACTTGGTGGCAGGAGAAGCATGCCTGAGGAAAATCTGGACACACCCCAAGGTACGCACAGCCCTAACTCAACGGCAGTGCTATTGGAAATTCATACCTCCCAGAGCACCATGGCATGGAGGCTTCTATGAACGGATGGTTGGTACGGTGAAACGGTCTTTACGGAAAACCCTACACCGCCAAAAGATTGACCTTCAGGAGCTTCAAACAGTAATCATAGAAATAGAAGCACGAGTTAACAACCGACCACTTACCTACCTCTCTGATGATGCTTTGCAGCGTGAACCATTAAGTCCAGCTCATTTGATGTATGGGAGACCTCTCAAAACACTTGTGTCCCTTACGGATGAGGAACCAGAGGATCCTTCATATGTCAAAGAGAGTGATTTGGTTCAACGTTTCAAACATCTTTCAGGGGTGATAAGTCGGTGGAATGACGTATGGACTCGTGAATACCTAACAGCTCTGAGGGAGTATCATTACGGGGCAAACAGTCCCTATAACAGAATTAACTTGAACCCTGGTGACATAGTTCTGGTGGATAGTGACGGACCACGCTCGGAGTGGCCTATAGGAGAAATAGTCTCTGTTCATCCAGACAGCCAGGGCATCTTGAGAATAGTGAAAGTAAAATGCAAAGGCAACACTACTCTCAAAACTTTAGAGAAATTAGTACCTTTAGAACTGGCCAGGAAAGAAGACGTACAACGACTTCCAGCACCCGATACGCCAGTACGGGACATACGTCCCCAACGGACTGCTGCACAACAATGTAAACTCAAATTAAAGCAGCACTATAATTCTGAGGGAGAAGAATAAAGTGATCGCAGTCCTTACCGGGACTTCGACCCGTGTTCTGCCCCTGGGAATTATGTCGGGAAACCGACACACACACACAACCACACACACAAATAACACAGTCTCCCCTAGTCTATACTCCCTTCAGGATGGAAAATGGGAGACTCCGTGACGTCATCGACTCCGTGACGTCATCAAAGTCATCGTATATTTACATTATGAAACATTGTTAATAGATTAGTTTAGTATCTAAAGTTAACAAAAAAGTAATCACTAAGAATGAATATAATTATTTACATCAAATAGTAGCTAGGTTCCCTTGTTAATGTAAAATTACTTTGAGTGAAGAACCAGAGCATAAGAGCGTCTCCCCGGAGAGGAAGGCGTCTATACAATAACAACAAAACATGGGATGAGCATACCACGCTGTCTTAACTGGTGTAAACAGCTAGACACCCCATTTACGTGTCAACACCAGCCACACAGCCTAACAACATCACAACAACTACTGTATCCGTCTACCAAGTATTGTTTATTATTCAAGTGCACTGATTAATATAAATATGTAGATGGTTATGTCGTAGGACATCCCCAAAAACACCGTACGTGTACCCCATAACAGCCCCCACAGTTCATGTCATACCTGTAATTGATATGTTTAGGGAACTTTGATTAATTCCTTGCATCCCATACAGGTAAATTGTGAGAGGAGCTTCAAGAATCTGTGCAGACAGTTGGTTCATACACATAATTAACTACTTGTTTGCCAAGCCTTGTCCTTCCCACCAGCCGCCATTACGTGGCACAAAGAGGCAGGGCCACACCCATCTTGAGGCTACACCTACACGCCTTACTAGGCCCATTCTACTGGCACAGCTAAGACATTATAGCAGTAGCAGTAGTTATAATTAATTACTTATAATGAAATAACTGAAATAATAGTTTTAAAGGTAAACAATTGGTAGTTTAAGAAGGAACCATAACAAAGTGGTTTAGGCTACCAATTGTCCCTCCAAATAGTGTGTAAGAAGATTTCAGGCAGTTTACCAGTACATACAGTCCATTTAATTAATACTTGCTTACTAAGAAAATAAATAAGACATAACTTTATTTTATTAAATCAATTTGAAAAAGAGAGATTAGCTGCCTGGAATTTACCCCACAATCGTCACTTGGTACACTAGCACTTAACACACCGCTTCACTTTAGCACTTAACGCACCGAGCACTGTTCTACGTCAACATTGCACTTTATCGCACCAAACACTGCACTTGCCAATATTGCATGTAATTACTCCGGGCACCGCACTACACAATATTGTACTTAATCGCAGCGAGCACATCGCTCTACAATATTGCACTTAATCACACCGAGCACCGCACTACACAATATTGCACTTAATCACAGCGAGCACCGCACTGCACAATATTGCACTTAGTCACTCCGAGCAACGCACAGGACGTATAACGTCCTAATAGTCACACACAGGGGGAATTATTTACAGGGATTACGCCACTTCACCACCCCTGTCAAACATACTTGACAAGGGGTCGGATCCCGCTGGGGATGGCAATTATGTTACGGCCCTCTCGGGTCGCAACCGTGTTCTTTCTCTGATGTAAGTAGAGTTTGGGTGTCCGGCCCCAAGCTAGTAGTGGCTTTCAAGGGATGTGATCCGTAACGCAAGTAAATAAAAGGGGAAGGGAAATAAAGGCAAAAACTTAATAATATAATTACCGCCACCAATAAATAATATATAAAAGGTTACACAGGGGGAGGGGTATAAACACTATTATCTACAAAGTAGTCTTCTTCTGAAGACGCGGAGTGTTCCACGATGCTCGACGATGCTAAGGTCCTGGTCCTCTTGTGGCCTCATGACGAATCCTTCGATTCTCTGAGTCTACCCTGGCCACAGGCCAGCCAAATCACAGTTCCACTGAGGGCACCGTCGTGGAGGCCATCAACCACAAGTCCAGCCTGTAGCTGGCAGGTTCCAAATCAGCAACGCTGGTTAGGCCACTCCACGACCGATACTAGGGTAGCAAGCCCTAGTCAGGAGCCTCGTGTGATCCCACAGACCACTCTCCTTGCCACAACGCCCCAGTGGTTAAGCGTCTCCACCAGTCAGTCCCGGGTACGACAATCCTTCAGCTGCCACGTCACAGGCAGGTTAACACCATAGTGTTCATCCGGGGGGCGACTCACAGCTGCTGCAGCAAATACCTGGAGACAAGACGGCTGCCTTGGGTAGACTGATCCAATGCTCGTTACAGCAGTCCCAGGTCGACTCTGTAATCAAACACGTCATCAGTGAGAGGGACACTCTAGGGCACCTCACTTACAGGCTTAGACACAAACGCCCGACGTATCCACAACATAGATGGCGTTGCTGTCTAAGCTCCACCTCACCAGAGGTCAGCAGCGGCTGTGTTATGAGCTGATCAGGACGGGAAACTAGCCCTTGCGGCCAGTATATCTCGTCCTCACTAG
The DNA here is from genome assembly GCF_040958095.1 of Procambarus clarkii. Classification (NCBI taxonomy): domain Eukaryota; kingdom Metazoa; phylum Arthropoda; class Malacostraca; order Decapoda; family Cambaridae; genus Procambarus; species Procambarus clarkii. The sequence continues at coordinate 7,848,322 of NC_091183.1, read as the reverse complement.
GTGGCGGCGTCCATTTGGAGGGGGTTTCGGGAGCTGACCCACAGATGGCGTGGTCCGTCACTGCTCCAGGCTCGGACACTGGATTCGGGTCCGTAACAGGCAACCTCTCTCGTTCCACACCTTGTAACCTAGGTATTTGACTACCTAGGTGCTAAGACTACAAGGCGCCGTAATTTGATCAGTTACCCGAAACTCTAGAGAGAACTCTAGAATACATGTCACTGCCACAAACGTATAAGAGAAAACGAAAGGAAAGAAATGAATAGTGAAGTAATTAGTGAGGGTTTGGGGTGAGAGGTATAGAGGTGGGAGGAGCGAGGAGGGTCATTAGTTGCAAGTGAGAGTTTAGAGAGGGGTGGAGGGAAAGGTGTAGATAGGTAGAAGCAGAAGAATAGATAGTAGAAGTAGAAGAGTAGATAGTAGAAGACGAAATGCTGCCACCATCCATTCTAGACCATTACCTACAAGACAAGGAATGGAACTTGTCTGTATCACAATATTCACAAAAGATGTTATCAAGGTCATTATTAGTATGTCCCATCTTTATCATATACTCAGTAAAATCATGGAACCAGTAACCACAGAGGCTTTCTCATCTCAACTCAAAACTCTAGGAAACAAAGACAATTTAAATAATAAATTCATAATTATATTTCAGATACTAAGTATCATAATTTAAGTAATGTTCAAGATATATATGTGTAAAGTGAGTCATCCTCCAAGAATCTGAGAACACTACAACTGACTGCCCCTGATCATCACACAACACTTGTAAAACATGACCAAGTCACCTTAATGTTCAACTCACCAAGTGTCTGCCTATAGCTGGATAGAGGGGGGGGGGGGGTGTCCCGCCCTGCCCGCCGACAGCCTCTCTGCTAGGCCGTCTTCTCTGCTCTCCTAGCTGCTGTTGTTCTCTTAATGCTCTCGAATCGATCGCTCTCCGAGTATATATTGAGGAACCCAGTAACTAACTCCGCCCACAAGTAGATAGCCTGAGGCACTCTACCAAGCCTCTCCTTAAGCGTCAGCATGTTTGAAGGCTACCAGGCCAAAATTATAAGATTAGTAGAAGTAAGGTGAAATTCGCATGATCTGACCTCAGGTCACTTGGGGTCATTAACTCTTAGAGGTGTGAAACTTCGGCCGACAATTTGGCGCTTCTCAAATCCCTGTCTGTGACTCATGTACTCTATGTATGTATTAAATACAACTAAACCAAACACTTTTACAGTGTTACAAGACACCGGGGGTCACTAGCAGTCACTGGGGGTCACTAGCATTCACTTGGGGTCACTAGCAGTCACTGGGGTCACCAGCAGTCACTGGGGTCACTAGCAGTCACTGTGGGTCACCAGCAGTCACTGGGGTCACTAATAGTCACAGGGGGTCACTAGCAGTCACTGGGGGTCAATAGCAGTCACTAAGGGTCACTAACAGTCACTGGGGTCACTAACAGTCACTGGGGTCACTAATAGTCACCGGGGGTCAATAGCAGTCACTGGGGGTCACTAGCAGTCACTGGGGGTCACTAGCAGTCACTGGGGGTCACTAACAGTCACTGGGGGGTCACTAGCAGTCACTGGGGTCACTAGCAGTCACTGGGGTCACTAGCAGTCACTGGGGTCACTAGCAGTCATAGGGGTCACTAGCATTCACTGGGGTCACTAGCAGTCTCTGGGGTCACTAGCAGTCAATAAGGTTACTAGTAGTCGCTGGAGGTCACTAGCAGTCACTGGGGTCACTAGCAGTCACTGGGGTCACTAGCATTCACTGGGGTCACTAGCAGTCACTGGGGATCACTAGCAGTCACTGGGGTCACTAGCATTCCCTGGGGTCACTAGCTGTCATTGGGGTCACTAGCAGTCACTGGGGGTCACTAACAGTCACTGGGGTAACTAGCAGTCACTGGGCGTCACAAGCAGTCACTGGGGTCACTAGCAGTCACTGGGGTCACCAGCAATCACCAGGGGCACTAGCAGTTACTGGGGTCACTAGCAGTCACTGAGGTCATAAGCAGTAATTGGGGTCATTAGCAGTCACTGGGGGTCACTAGCAGTTACTGGGGTCACTAGCAGTCACTGGTGTCACTAGCAGTCACTGGGGTCACTAGCAGTCACTGGGGGGTCACTAGCCGTCACTGGGGTCACTAGCAGTCACTGGGATCACCAGCAGTCACTGAGGGTCACGTCACTTGCAGTCACTGGGGTCACCAGAAGAAACTGGGGTCACCAGCAGTCACTGGGGGTCAGTAGCAGTCACTGGGGGTCACTAGCAGTCACTGGGGTCACTAGCAGTCACTAGGGGTTACTAGCAGTCACAGGGGTCACTAGCAGACACTGGGGGTCATTAACAGTCACTGGGGTCACAAGCATTCACTAGGGTCACTAGCAGTTACTGGGGTCACTAGCAGTCACTGGGGTCACTAGCAGTCACTGGGGGTCACTAGCAGTCACCGGTGTCACTAGCAGACACTGGGGGTCACTAGCCGTCACTGGGGTCACTAGCAGTCACTGGGGTCACTAGCAGTCACTGGGATCAATAGCAGTCACTGGGGTCACTAGCATCCACTGGGGTCACTAGCAGTCACTGGGGTCACTAGCAATCACTGGAGTCACTAGCAGTCACTGGGGTCACTAGCAATCACTGGAGTCACTAGCAGTCTCTCGGGTCACTAACAGTCACTGGGGTCACTAGCAATCACCGGAGTCACTAGCAGTCACTGGGGTCACTAGCAATCACTGGAGTCACTAGCAGTCACTCGGGTCACTAACAGTCACTGGGGTTATTAGCAGTCACACGGGTCACTAGCAGTCACTGGGGGTCACTAGCAGTTACTGTGGGTCACTAGCAGTCACTGGGGGTCACTAGCAGTTACTGGGGTCACTAGCAGTCACTGGTGTCACTAGCAGTCACTGGGGTCACTAGCAGTCACTGGGGTCACCAGCAGTCACTGGGGGTCACATCACTAGCAGTCACTGGGGGTCACTAGCAGTCACTGGGGTCACCAGAAGACACTGGGGTCACCAGTAGACACTGGGGGTCACTAGCAGTCACTGGGGTCACTAGCAGTTACTGAGGTCACTAGCAGTCACTGGGGTAACTAGCAGTCACTGGGGTCACCGGCAGACACTGGGGGTCACTAGCAGTCACTGGGGTAACTAGCAGTCACTGGGGTCACCGGCAGACACTGGGGGTCACTAGCAGTCACTGAGGTCACTAGCAGTCACTGGGGTCACTAGCAGTCACTGGGGTCACCAGCAGTCACTGGGGGTCACTAGCATTCACAGAGGGGTCACTAGCTGACACAGGGGGTCACTAGCAGTCACTGGGGGTCACTAGCAGTCACTGGGGTCACTAGTAGTCACTGGGGTCACTAGCAGTCACTGGGGTCACTGGCAGTCACTGGGGTCACCAGCAGTCACTGGGGACACTAGCAGGCACTGGGGGACACTAGCAGTCACTGGGGGTCACTATCAGTCACTGGGGGTCACTATCAGTCACTTTGGGTCCCTAGCAGAAACTGGGGTCAATAGTAGTCACTGGGGGTCACTAGCAGTCACTGAGGGTCACTAGCAGTCACTGGGGGTCACTAGCAGTCACTGGGGTTCACTAACAGTCACTGGGGGGTCACTAGCAGTCACTGGGGTCACTAGCAGTCACTGGGGTCACTAACTGTCACTGGTGTCTCTAGCAGTCATTGGGGTCACTAGCAGTCACAGGGTCACTAGCAGTCACTGGGGTCACAAGCAGTCACTGGGGTCACTTGCAGTCACTAGGGTCACTAGTAGACACTGAGGTCACTAGCAGTCACTGGGGTCACTAGTAGACACTTGGGGTCACTAGCAGTCACTGGGGTCTCGAGCAGTCACTGGGGGTCACTAGCAGTCACTGGGGGTCACTAGCAGTCACTGGGGTCACCAGCAGTCACTGGGGCCACTAGCAGTCACGGGGGTAACTAGCAGTCACTCGGCGTCACGAGCAGTCACTGGGGGTCACTAGCAGTCACTGGGGGTCACTAACAGTCACTGGGGGGTCACTAGCAGTCACTGGGGTCACAAGCAGTCACTGGGGTCACTAACAGTCACTGTTGTCTCTAGCAGTCATTGGGGTCACCAGCAGTCACTGGGGCCACTAGAAGTCACTGGGGTCACTAGCAGTCACTGGGGGTCACTAGCAGTCACTGGGGTCACTAGCAGTCACTGGGGATCACTAGCAGTCACTGGGGTCACTAGCATTCCCTGGGGTCACTAGCATTCCCTGGGGATCACTAGCAGTCACTCGGCGTCACAAGTAGTCACTGGGGTTACAACTAGTCGCTGGAGGTCACTAGCAGTCACTGAGGATCACTAGCAGTCACTGGGTTCACTAGCATTCCCTGGGGTCACTAGCTGTCACTGGGGTCACTAGCAGTCACTGGGGTCACTAGCAGTCACTAGGGGTTACTAGCAGTCACAGGGGTCACTAGCGGACACTGGGGGTCATTAACAGTCACTGGGGTCACTAGCATTCACTAGGGTCACAAGCAGTCACTGGGGTCACTAGCAGTCACTGGGGTCACTAGCAGTCACTGGGGGGTCACTAGCAGTCACCGGTGTCACTAGCAGACACTGGGGGTCACTAGCAGTCACTGGGGTCACTAGCAGTCACTGGGGTCACTAGCAGTCACTGGAGGGTCACTAGCAGTTACTGGGGTCACTAGCAGTCACTGGGGGTCACTAGCAGTCACTGGGGTCACTAGCAGTCACTGGGGTCACTAGCAGTCACTGGGGATCACTAGCAGTCACTGGGGTCACTAGCATTCCCTGGGGTCACTAGCTGTCACTGGGGTCACTAGTAGTCACTGGGGGTCACTAACAGTCACTAGGGTAACTAGCAGTCACTGGGCGTCACGAGCAGTCACTGGGGTCACTAGCAGTCACTGGGGTCACTAGCAGTCACTGGAGGGTCACTAGCAGTTACTGGGGTCACTAGCAGTCACTGGGGTCACTAGCAGTCACTGGTGTCACTAGCAGTCACTGGGGTCACTAGCAGTCACTGGGGGTCACTAGCAGTCACTGGGGATCACTAGCAGTCACTGGGGTCACTAGCATTCCCTGGGGTCACTAGCTGTCACTGGGGTCACTAGTAGTCACTGGGGGTCACTAACAGTCACTAGGGTAACTAGCAGTCACTGGGCGTCACGAGCAGTCACTGGGGTCACTAGCAGTCACTGGGGTCACTAGCAGTCACTGGAGGGTCACTAGCAGTTACTAGGGTTACTAGCAGTCACTGGGGTCACTAGCAGTCACTGGTGTCACTAGCAGTCACTGGGGTCACTAGCAGTCACTGGGGGTCACTAGCAGTCACTGGGGATCACTAGCAGTCACTGGGGTCACTAGCATTCCCTGGGGTCACTAGCTGTCACTGGGGTCACTAGTAGTCACTGGGGGTCACTAACAGTCACTAGGGTAACTAGCAGTCACTGGGCGTCACGAGCAGTCACTGGGGTCACTAGCAGTCACTGGGGTCACTAGCAGTCACTGGGGGTCACTAGCAGTTACTGGGGTCACTAGCAGTCACTGGGGTCACTAGCAGTCACTGGTGTCACTAGCAGTCACTGGGGTCACTAGCAGTCACTGGGGGTCACTAGCAGTTACTGGGGTCACTAGCAGTCACTGGGGTCACTAGCAGTCACTGGTGTCACTAGCAGTCACTGGGGTCACTAGCAGTCAATGGGGGTCACTAGCAGTCACTGGGGTCACTAGCAGTCTCTGGGGTCGCCAGCAGTCACTGGGGGTCACGTCACTTGCAGTCACTGGGGGTCACTAGCAGTCACTGGGGTCACCAGAAGACACTGGGGTCACTAGCAGTCACTGGGGGTCACTAGCAGTCACTCGGGTCACTAGCAGTCACTAGGGGTTACTAGCAGTCACAGGGGTCACTAGCGGACATTGGGGTCATTAACAGTCACTGGGGTCACTAGCATTCACTAGGGTCACTAGCAGTCACTATGGTCACTAGCAGTCACAGGGGTCACTAGCAGTCACTGGGGGGTCACTAGCAGTCACCGGTGTCACTAGCAGACACTGGGGGTCACTAGCAGTCACTGGGGTCACTAGCAGTCACTGGGTTCACTAGCAGTCACTGGGGTCACTATCAGTCACTGGGGTCACTAGCAATCACTGGGTCATTAGCAGTCACTGGGGTCACTAGCAATCACTGGAGTCACTAGCAGTCACTAGGGGTTACTAGCAGTCACTGGGGTCACTAGCAATCACTGGAGTCACTAGCAGTCACTCGGGTCACTAACAGTCACTGGGGGTCACCAGCAGTCACTGGGGGTCACCAGCAGTCACTGGGGGTCACTAGCAGTCACTGGGGTTATTAGCAGTCACTCGGGTCACTAGCAGTCACTGTGGGTCACTAGCAGTCTCTGGGGGTCACTAGCAGTTACTGGGGGTCACTAGCAGTCACTGGTGTCACCAGCAGTCACTAGGGTCAGTAGCAGTCACTGGGGTCACCAGCAGTCACTGGGGGTCACATCACTTGCAGTCACTGGGGTCACTAGCAGTCACTGGGGTCACCAGAAGACACTGGGGTCACCAGCAGAAACTGGGGGTCACTAGCAGTCACTGGGGTCACTAGCAGTCACTGGGGTCACCGGCAGACACTGGGGGTCACTAGCAGTCACAGGGTTCACTTGCAGTCACTAGGGGTCACTAGCAGTCACTGAGGTCACTAGCAGTCACTGGGGTCACTAGCAGTCAATGGGTCACCAGCAGTCACTGGGGGTCACTAGCAGTCACAGAGGGGTCACTAGCAGACACAGGGGGTCACTAGCAGGCACTGGGGGTCACTAGCAGTCACTGGGGTCACTAGCAGTCACTGGGGTCACTAGCAGTCACTGGGGTCACTAGCAGTCACTGGGGGGTCACTAGCAGTCACCGGTGTCACTAGCAGACACTGGGGGTCACTAGCAGTCACTGGGGTCACTAGCAGTCACTGGGGTCACTAGCAGTCACTGGAGGGTCACTAGCAGTTACTGGGGTCACTAGCAGTTACTGGGGTCACTAGCAGTCACTGGTGTCACTAGCAGTCACTGGGGTCACTAGCAGTCACTGGGGGTCACTAGCAGTCACTGGGGTCACTAGCAGTCACTGGGGTCGCCAGCAGTCACTGGGGGTCACGTCACTTGCAGTCACTGGGGGTCACTAGCAGTCACTAGTGTCACCAGAAGACACTGGGGTCACCAGCAGTCACTGGGGTCACCAGCAGTCACTGGGGGTCACTATCAGTCACTGGGGGTCACTAGCAGTCACTGGGGTCACTAGCAGTCACTAGGGGTTACTAGCAGTCACAGGGGTCACTAGCGGACACTGGGGGTCATTAACAGTCACTGGGGTCACTAGCATTCACTAGGGTCACAAGCAGTCACTGGGGTCACTAGCAGTCACTGGGGTCACTAGCAATCACTGGGGGGTCACTAGCAGTCACCGGTGTCACTAGCAGACACTGGGGGTCACTAGGAGTCACTGGGGTCACTAGCAGTCACTGGGTTCACTAGCAGTCACTGGGGTCACTATCAGTCACTGGGGTCACTAGCAATCACTGGGGTCATTAGCAGTCACTGGGGTCACTAGCAATCACTGGAGTCACTAGCAGTCACTGGGGTCACTAGCAATCACTGGAGTCACTAGCAGTCACTCGGGTCACTAACAGTCACTGGGGGTCACCAGCAGTCACTGGGGGTCACCAGCAGTCACTGGGGGTCACTAGCAGTCTTTGGGGTTATTAGCAGTCTCTCGGGTCACTAGCAGTCACTGTGGGTCACTAGCAGTCTCTGGGGGTCACTAGCAGTTACTGGAGTCACTAGCAGTCACTGGTGTCACTAGCAGTCACTGGGGTCACTAGCAGTCACTGGGGTCACCAGCAGTCACTGTGGGTTACATCACTTGCAGTCACTGGGGGTCACTAGCAGTCACTGGGGTCACCAGAAGACACTGGGGTCACGAGCAGAAACTGGGGGTCACTAGCAGTCACTGGGGTCACTAGCACTCACTGGGGTCACCGGCAGACACTGGGGGTCACTAGCAGTCACTGGGGTCACTTGCAGTCACTGGGGGTCACTAGCAGTCACTGAGGTCACTAGCAGTCACTGGGGTCACCAGCAGTCACTGGGGGTCACGTCACTTGCAGTCACTGGGGGTCACTAGCAGTCACTGGGGTCACCAGAAGACACTGGGGTCACTAGCAGTCACTGGGGGTCACTAGCAGTCACTAGCAGTCACTAGGGGTTACTAGCAGTCACAGGGGTCACTAGCGGACATTGGGGTCATTAACAGTCACTGGGGTCACTAGCATTCACTAGGGTCACTAGCAGTCACTATGGTCACTAGCAGTCACAGGGGTCACTAGCAGTCACTGGGGGGTCACTAGCAGTCACCGGTGTCACTAGCAGACACTGGGGGTCACTAGCAGTCACTGGGGTCACTAGCAGTCACTGGGTTCACTAGCAGTCACTGGGGTCACTATCAGTCACTGGGGTCACTAGCAATCACTGGGTCATTAGCAGTCACTGGGGTCACTAGCAATCACTGGAGTCACTAGCAGTCACTAGGGGTTACTAGCAGTCACTGGGGTCACTAGCAATCACTGGAGTCACTAGCAGTCACTCGGGTCACTAACAGTCACTGGGGGTCACCAGCAGTCACTGGGGGTCACCAGCAGTCACTGGGGGTCACTAGCAGTCACTGGGGTTATTAGCAGTCACTCGGGTCACTAGCAGTCACTGTGGGTCACTAGCAGTCTCTGGGGGTCACTAGCAGTTACTGGGGTCACTAGCAGTCACTGGTGTCTCTAGCAGTCACTGGGGTCACTAGCAGTCACTGGGGTCACCAGCAGTCACTGGGGGTCACATCACTTGCAGTCACTGGGGTCACTAGCAGTCACTGGGGTCACCAGAAGACACTGGGGTCACCAGCAGAAACTGGGGGTCACTAGCAGTCACTGGGGTCACTAGCAGTTACTGGGGTCACCGGCAGACACTGGGGGTCACTAGCAGTCACTGGGTTCACTTGCAGTCACTAGGGGTCACTAGCAGTAACTGAGGTCACTAGCAGTCACTGGGGTCACTAGCAGTCACTGGGGTCACTAGCAGTCACTGGAGGGTCACTAGCAGTTACTGGGGTCACTAGCAGTTACTGGGGTCACTAGCAGTCACTGGTGTCACTAGCAGTCACTGGGGTCACTAGCAGTCACTGGGGGTCACTAGCAGTCACTGGGGTCACTAGCAGTCACTGGGGTCGCCAGCAGTCACTGGGGGTCTCGTCACTTGCAGTCACTGGGGGTCACTAGCAGTCACTGGGGTCACCAGAAGACACTGGGGTCACCAGCAGTCACTGGGGTCACCAGCAGTCACTGGGGGTAACTATCAGTCACTGGGGGTCACTAGCAGTCACTGGGGTCACTAGCAGTCACTAGGGGTTACTAGCAGTCACAGGGGTCACTAGCGGACACTGGGGGTCATTAACAGTCACTGGGGTCACTAGCATTCACTAGGGTCACAAGCAGTCACTGGGGTCACTAGCAGTCACTGGGGTCACTAGCAGTCACTGGGGGGTCACTAGCAGTCACCGGTGTCACTAGCAGACACTGGGGGTCACTAGGAGTCACTGGGGTCACTAGGAGTCACTGGGTTCACTAGCAGTCACTGGGGTCACTATCAGTCACTGGGGTCACTAGCAATCACTGGGGTCATTAGCAGTCACTGGGGTCACTAGCAATCACTGGAGTCACTAGCAGTCACTGGGGTCACTAGCAATCACTGGAGTCACTAGCAGTCACTCGGGTCACTAACAGTCACTGGGGGTCACCAGCAGTCACTGGGGGTCACCAGCAGTCACTGGGGGTCACTAGCAGTCTTTGGGGTTATTAGCAGTCTCTCGGGTCACTAGCAGTCACTGTGGGTCACTAGCAGTCTCTGGGGGTCACTAGCAGTTACTGGAGTCACTAGCAGTCACTGGTGTCACTAGCAGTCACTGGGGTCACTAGCAGTCACTGGGGTCACCAGCAGTCACTGGGGGTTACATCACTTGCAGTCACTGGGGGTCACTAGCAGTCACTGGGGTCACCAGAAGACACTGGGGTCACGAGCAGAAACTGGGGGTCACTAGCAGTCACTGGGGTCACTAGCACTCACTGGGGTCACCGGCAGACACTGGGGGTCACTAGCAGTCACTGGGGTCACTTGCAGTCACTGGGGGTCACTCGCAGTCACTGAGGTCACTAGCAGTCACTGGGGTCACTAGCAGTCAATGGGGTCACAAGCAGTCACTGGGGTCACCGGCAGACACTGGGGGTCACTAGCAGTCACTGGGGTCACCAGCAGTCACTGGGGGTCACGTCACTTGCAGTCACTGGGGGTCACTAGCAGTCACTGGGGTCACCAGAAGACACTGGGGTCACTAGCAGTCACTGGGGGTCACTAGCAGTCACTGGGGTCACTAGCAGTCACTAGGGGTTACTAGCAGTCACAGGGGTCACTAGCGGACATTGGGGTCATTAACAGTCACTGGGGTCACTAGCATTCACTAGGGTCACTAGCAGTCACTATGGTCACTAGCAGTCACAGGGGTCACTAGCAGTCACTGGGGGGTCACTAGCAGTCACCGGTGTCACTAGCAGACACTGGGGGTCACTAGCAGTCACTGGGGTCACTAGCAGTCACTGGGTTCACTAGCAGTCACTGGGGTCACTATCAGTCACTGGGGTCACTAGCAATCACTGGGTCATTAGCAGTCACTGGGGTCACTAGCAATCACTAGCAGTCACTAGGGGTTACTAGCAGTCACTGGGGTCACTAGCAATCACTGGAGTCACTAGCAGTCACTCGGGTCACTAACAGTCACTGGGGGTCACCAGCAGTCACTGGGGGTCACCAGCAGTCACTGGGGGTCACTAGCAGTCACTGGGGTTATTAGCAGTCACTCGGGTCACTAGCAGTCACTGTGGGTCACTAGCAGTCTCTGGGGGTCACTAGCAGTTACTGGGGTCACTAGCAGTCACTGGTGTCACTAGCAGTCACTGGGGTCACTAGAAGTCACTGGGGTCACCAGCAGTCACTGGGGGTCACATCACTTGCAGTCACTGGGGTCACTAGCAGTCACTGGGGTCACCAGAAGACACTGGGGTCACCAGCAGAAACTGGGGGTCACTAGCAGTCACTGGGGTCACTAGCAGTCACTGGGGTCACCGGCAGACACTGGGGGTCACTAGCAGTCACTGGGTTCACTTGCAGTCACTAGGGGTCACTAGCAGTCACTGAGGTCACTAGCAGTCACTGGGGTCACTAGCAGTCAATGGGTCACCAGCAGTCACTGGGGGTCACTAGCCGTCACAGAGGGGTCACTAGCAGACACAGGGGGTCACTAGCAGGCACTGGGGGTCACTAGCAGTCACTGGGGTCACTAGCAGTCACTGGGGTCACTAGCAGTCACTGGGGTCACCAGCAGTCACTGGGGGTCACGTCACTTGCAGTCACTGGGGGTCACTAGCAGTCACTGGGATCACCAGAAGACACTGGGGTCACCAGCAGTCACTGGGGTCACCAGCAGTCACTGGGGACACTAGCAGGCACTGGGGGTCACTAGCAGTCACTGGGGGTGACTATCAGTCACTGGGGGTCATTATCAGTCACTTTGGGTCCCTAGCAGTCACTGGGGTCAATAATAGTCACTGGGGGTCACTAGCAGTCACTGAGGGTCACTAGCAGTCACTGGGGGTAACTAGCAGTCACTAACATTCACTGGGGGTCACTAGCAGTCACTGGGGTCACTAGCAGTCACTGAGGTCACTAGCAGTCACCGGTGTCTCTAGAAGTCTCTGGGGTCACTAGTGTTACCTATCGTTCGTTACGGCTCGTGACCCTACAGCAGCCAAGCTTTAGTTACGTCTAGGGATACCACTGCTGCTCTCTAAAGCGGGTCACCAGTATAACCCCATGAATGATAACAGGCTAAGACTTAAAAGTATTTCTCCCTTAGGACTGAAGAATTATACATATAACTTATAATATATATATTCAAAACAGTATAATATAAACACACAGATGGTAAAGTTAACTTATCCAACAAACCAAAAAAGTATTGTCATTTCACTTAATATAACATAATAAAATATGGCACAACAAGTAAACAGACTTATCTCCCACATGTTATTCCTTCGAGTCCTTTTCAGCTACTGAACTCTCGCTCTATGGCTACCCATAATTCTCTCCCGTCTGCCTCATCCAGGATGAGGGATGGAAACTAAAGATATTTTAATATTTAAAACTAATTGAACAACCACTTGTTCTCAAAACACATAAGAATGCAAATTACAGATAATAGTTACTTACAAAATATATAAGTACAATGCCACCTGTTTAATTACAGAAAATAAACAATTATATATACTAAATAAAAGTGACATCTGGAACTTCCAAACTGAACAGGTCCAGCTTCCCGAATCTAACAGGTATTAGACGTGTGCAAAGCAACCGCGCTCCTGTCTCCACTGACGCTGCCACACCACACGATAATTTACAAAAACACAATGTGTGTACATATACAGGCAATGATATAATGGAACAAAGCAAGTTATTTTAAATTTATATACGTATTCAGCTAGGAGTACGTAACACTTCCACCTCCAAGAAAAAAAATGCAATAGATTGAAGATCAATGGCATTTTTTCAAAGGAAAATGTATGACACTTGAGATTTATGGTATTAATTACGCCAAACATGTAAAAGTAATTAGAACACATTTCTGGACAAAAATTAAAACACTCCAAATATAGTCTTACAGGAAACTCAGAAATTTCAGTCTTATGACTATGTTCTACATATGTGTCACTGGAGTATGCAAATTTATCTCTCCAGGGTACTATCTCATTTATTTCACTTTGTTTCAGATCATATTTCACACTTCTATCTACAACAGTATCATTAGTAGCATGAATAGAATTGTCAATAAAGGTAGCTGCTTTCACACAGTTATCATGGCAATTTAGCTTTTCATTTGTTTCTACTATTTCTCTAAGATCAGTCCCGTATTTCCATGTGATTCCTTTTCCACATGGTGAATTTTTCCAAAACAGACTCCATTTTCCATTACTCCCCTTTTCTGGAGCTGAACTGCTTAAGTGAAGCTGACTGGATGGTGGGTAGATTTGGGACTTCTCCTGGGTATGCTCTGACACAGACATCTGCTCTTCATCACTCTTGATCCTCTGTGGAACACATACTCTCGCCCAATGGATACTAAAATTAGAAAAATTAGCATTAAACCTCACAATTATGTATAAAACTTTCCCATTCATAGAACCTTCCGAAACACAAGACACCGACTTAGCAAACCTTTGACCTTCAAACCAAGAAAAACAACCCAAGATAAGTGCAAAGACTACCTGATCGAATTGACTCAGATGATCCATAAGGAACACAGAAATCAATTTCCTCATAACTCTGTCATAACGATCAGTGAAAGAAAACAGGCATATGCCTAGGCACCATATCTCAATCATAACTCCGAAGACAAGTTCACACCTCCTGATGGTGAACTTGAACACAACACACACTTTCATCAACCGTCTAGTCTGCCAAAAGACTAACATACCGAAAACTTGACAACCCTCACCATCACTTCCCAAGTGATTTACGTCTGATGATAACCAATCAACCAAAAGGTTTAAGGGTCTTAACATCTTGAAGATGCACAGCAGATTACCTGGGAAACACCCAAGGACAATCTGAAACCCTTCACAATGATTAACTCTAGGTAGGATAACCTTATCCTCCAACTTGAAATACACACCTGGAGCCTCAAACACCTGCTCCCCAGTATGATTTAATCCTTCACCCACAATATGACTCTGAAAGTCAACACCACACTTGAGTGGAACATACACTTTTATTACTCGTGCATCAAATTTAACTGGATCTGAATATTGAGACACTGCTCTAGCATAACTCACCACTTCCTCAGAACTGCTGGGTGCACAACCTACTTGAGTAAACTCTCTCTGCTCAACCACAAGGCTTGACAAAGATGTCCCACAGTCCATTACTTCACAAGAAAATGGCTCCTGCAGAATAAAAGTAGATTTCAACATCCTACACACACTCTGACTCAATGTACCCAATGAGAAATACTTACTCCACATGGAATAAGAATCACAACTCCGCAACTTAGATCCAAATGCTACTTTACCACTCTTAATGATTTTACCAAAATTTCCTCCCATGACTTCTGGAGCTGCTTGGAGTACTGTCTGCTCACAATCAATAATATCACTACCAAGCTGGGTCACATCCTCACAGACAACTGAAGAGGGAGGCTCAATGGGTCTCCATCTACTCAACAGAAGCTGATCCTCTGGCTGCTTTCCCACACTCTCCAAAACTGGATCTACAGTACAGACTGTCTCCTTGCTTCTCTCTGAAATCTTAGGGTCAGTTCTACTCAATGCACTTAAATTAAGGGAATCTGAAACGAGCGGGCAAGTAACAGGTAGTTTGACCTCCTCCCCTATACTATCACCTTGACTAGGGTGAGGCGGGGCCTCTACAACGGACTTACTCTCGACAACTGATTCTAAACTTGGAGTGAGCGGGAATACTTCTGCCAACCCGACATCTTGTCCTAAACCATTCACTTGGCTGGAATACAGAGTCGTGGCTTTTAAGTTTCTCTCAACTCCTGGCACAACGTTCGTAGTGAGCGGGCAAGACAATGGTACATGGACATCCTTTCCCAATTTATTGGAATAAAGCAGAGTCATAGTATCAGGCTTACTCTCAACAACTAAATCGGCCACACAGGAATCTGGAACAACCACATCCCACTTCTCCACTGAAGGGGTACTGGTTACTGGAACAAATGCTTGAGTAACAACATCAGAACTGACAACTGGATTTATATTAGTACTGACATCAGCACAGGTAGAATGGACAAAACCATCTTCTACAACAGATTGTTCATTCATAGAACTAACTTCAGCACAGACAGAATAAACATGGTCTGCAACTGTCTGTTTACACAAACGGGGATCAATCTCACCCACAACATGATTTATGGCCACATCATTACCCAATATAACATCCACACCTGGGATGGGCAACTGTGTACTAACACCCACAGTGCATAAACTTGGTGTAATGGTGGATCTGAAATTAATGTCTATTAGAGGTACAGTTTTACATCCTGCAACACTCTGAAGAACAACAAACTTTCCAGTCTCTCTCTGTTCAACATCAGAAAGAATACTGGATGAAATTATGGTTTGGGAAGCACCTGTATCACGAAGAATAACCACTGGCTTCCACTTCCCATTAATACACAAAACTTCACCTGAAGACATATATGGTGAATACTGTTTCACCCAATTGGGGTTTACAGTTACATGTTTATTAGTAAGTTTATTTTGCACACCTCTGCAATAAATGAGACCAGTTGGTCGTAACTCAGGGTGCAATATAAAACAGGAATTAACTCCATGGCCTTTTCTCTTACAATGGGAACAAGACCTTACAGTGGACACACTGGTAGAACCAACTGTAGGTTTAGAAATAACCTTATTATTATTTGACATTCCTGACAATGAAGTAGCAGGGTTAGGTTTTGTAAGAGAAGAGCTCATGGGAGTAACTGGAGCACTAGGACTGGAGGGATTCTGATAAGGAGTTCGGTGAGCATTATAATTTACTCTACGACTAGACTTAGGTGAAGTGGCCGTAAACTGGGCCTTAGTCAACAACTCATGCTCATCCGCGAGCTTTGACAGCTCATAAATGTCTGTTACATTCTTGTGTTCTGCCATAAAAGTAGACAACTTGTCTGGGAGACATGACAATACTTCTTCCATTATAAGAAGATTCTTTAGAGCATCAAAGTCAGTGACTGAAAGTGACTTTAACCATCTGTTGCAAAAATTCGTCTTCTGACGAGTAAAATCTGCTATTGTCTGATCACTTACCCTCCTTAGGTTCCTAAACTTTTGCCTGTGTGCCTCTGGATTTATTTGATATGCATTTAAGATGCTTTTCTTTACAAATTCGTAATCAAAACTATGAGCGTCAGGTAGGGATGTAAAAACCTCCTGACTACGCCCCTTAAATTGAGACTGCATAATGGCTACCCACTGATCCCTTGGCCAGTTCATACTGATGGCAATTTTATAAAAATGTGCAAAGAAAACCTCAGGATCCTCCTCATTGAACTTGGGCAACTCTATATACTTATGCGTCCTGATGGGATTATTATCACTATTTGTTGAAACATTACTAGTATTTCCATGCCCAGCTGCCATACGCTGTGATTCAAGCCTGAAGTTAGTGTCAGCCATTTGTTGTTGAATCTCTAATTGTTGCTTCTTTGTGGCTTCTAGTTGCAACTCAATTAAACATCTCTGGTTTTGTGCCGCAATTTCTAAACGCCTAGTCTCAAGCTCCCTTTGCTGAGCTTCAGCCTCTAATATTTTCTGTTCCTTTTGAGCTTCAAGCTCTAATTGGCGAGCTTCTAACTCAATACGCTTTAACGTCATCTGATCACTCGACTCCTCTCTTAACTCCTCTAGAATTTCTTCTTCTAACTCCCCATTCTCAACAAAATGCGTCACAATGACTTTCAATATTTGGGCTTTAACCATTCTATTGTTGGCGGTCAATTCCAACTGATTTGCCATTTGTATTAACTCAGTCTTTTTAAGGCTCTGAATCCCTTCAAAGTCTGGGTGAGCCAACAACGATGCAACTTTCTCCTCCATCGTTACTAACACTTGGCACTTGATTCACAATAATAATTAAGAACAATGGCACTGCAATACACTTCACTGTAAAATTGTCACCACATTGAAATTTTGCTTGGCCTCACTGCACAAACAAAATATATAGGATGACTTACCTCAAAATCGTGAAACGTTGTTGACACACAGGAAAGCTTGCTTGGCACATAGAATAGTTCTTAAGAAACACACAGACACTTAACACACTGTTACCTAGGAAGGCAACGTTAGATTAGCACAGTTAAGTTTAAATGGGAACAATATCTCCCGGACAGGCCCCCATAACTCTTTGTTACCTATCGTTCGTTACGGCTCGTGACCCTACAGCAGCCAAGCTTTAGTTACGTCTAGGGATACCACTGCTGCTCTCTAAAGCGGGTCACCAGTATAACCCCATGAATGATAACAGGCTAAGACTTAAAAGTATTTCTCCCTTAGGACTGAAGAATTATACATATAACTTATAATATATATATTCAAAACAGTATAATATAAACACACAGATGGTAAAGTTAACTTATCCAACAAACCAAAAAAGTATTGTCATTTCACTTAATATAACATAATAAAATATGGCACAACAACAAGTAAACAGACTTATCTCCGACATGTTATTCCTTCGAGTCCCTTTCAGCTACTGAACTCTCGCTCTATCGCTACCCATAATTCTCTCCCGTCTGCCTCATCCAGGATGAGGGATGGAAACTAAAGATTTTTTAATATTTAAAACTAATTGAACAACCACTTGTTCTCAAAACACATAAGAATGCAAATTACAGATAATAGTTACTTACAAAATATATAAGTACAATGCCACCTGTTTAATTACAGAAAATAAACAATAATATATACTAAATAAAAGTGACATCTGGAACTTCCAAACTGAACAGGTCCAGCTTCCCGAATCTAACAGGTATTAGACGTGTGCAAAGCAACCGCGCTCCTGTCTCCACTGACGCTGCCACACCACACGATAATTTACAAAAACACAATGTGTGTACAAATACAGGCAATGATATAATGGAACAAAACAAGTTATTTTAAATTTATATACGTATTCAGCTAGGAGTACGTAACAACTAGCAGTCACAGGGGTCACTAGCAGTCACTGGGGTCACTAGTAGACACTGAGGTCACTATCAGTCACTGGGGGTCACTATCAGTCACTTTGGGTCCTTAGCAGTCACTGGGGTCAATAGTAGTCACTGGGGGTCACTAGCAGTCACTGAGGGTCACTAGCAGTCACTGGGGGTCACTAGCAGTCACTGGGGGTCACTAACAGTCACTGGGGGGTCACTAGCAGTCACTGGGGTCGCTAGCAGTCACTGGGGTCACTAGCAGTCACTGGTGTCACTAGCAGTCACTGGGGTCACTAGCAGTCACTGGGGGTCACTAGCGGTCACTGGGGTCACTAGCAGTCACTGGGGTCACCAGCAGTCACTGGGGGTCACGTCAATTGCAGTCACTGGGGGTCACGTCAATTGCAGTCACTGGGGGTCACTAGCATTCACTGGGGTCACCAGAAGACACTGGGGTCACCAGCAGTCACTGGGGTCACCAGCAGTCACTGGGGGTCACTAGCAGTCACTGGGGGTCACTAGCAGTCACTGGGGTCACTAGCAGTCACTAGGAGTTACTAGCAGTCACAGGGGTCACTAGCAGACACTGGGGGTCATTAACAGTCACTGTTGTCACTAGCATTCACTAGGGTCACTAGCAGTCACTGGGGTCACTAGCAGTCACCGGTGTCACTAGCAGACACTGGGGGTCACTAGCAGTCACTGGGGTCACTAGCAGTCAGTGGGTTCACTAGCAGTCACTGGGGTCACTAGCAGTCACTGGGGTCACTAGCAATCACTGGGGTCACTAGCAGTCACTGGGGTCACTAGCAATCACTGCAGTCACTAGCAGTCAATGGGGTCACTAGCAATCACTGGAGTCACTAGCAGTCACTCGGGTCACTAACAGTCACTGGGGGTCACCAGCAGTCACTGGGGGTCACCAGCAGTCACTGGGGGTCACTAGCAGTCACTGGGGTTATTAGCAGTCACTCGGGTCACTAGCAGTCACTGTGGGTCACTAGCAGTCACTGGGGGTCACTAGCAGTTACTGGGGTCATTAGCAGTCACTGGTGTCACTAGCAGTCACTGGGGTCACTAGCAGTCACTGGGGTCACCAGCAGTCACTGGGGGTCACATCACTTGCAGTCACTGGGGGTCACTAGCAGTCACTGGGGTCACCAGAAGACACTGGGGTCACTAACAGAAACTGGGGGTCACTAGCAGTCACTGGGGTCACTAGCAGTCACTGGGGTCACCGGCAGACACTGGGGGTCACTAGCAGTCACTGGGGTCACTTGCAGTCACTGGGGGTCACTAGCAGTCACTGAGGTCACTAGCAGTCACTGGGGTCACTAGCAGTCAATGGGGTCACCAGCAGTCACTGGGGGTCACTAGCAGTCACAGAGGGGTCACTAGCAGACACAGGGGGTCACTAGCAGTCACTGGGGGTCACTAGCAGTCACTGGGGTCACTAGCAGTCACTGGGGGTCACTAGCAGTCACTGGGGTCACTAGCAGTCTCTAGGAGTTACTAGCAGTCACAGGGGTCACTAGCAGACACTGGGGGTCATTAACAGTCACTGTGGTCACTAGCATTCACTAGGGTCACTAGCAGTCACTGGGGTCACTAGCAGTCACTGGGGTCACTAGCAGTCACTGGGGGGGCACTAGCAGTCACCGGTGTCACTAGCAGACACTGGGGGTCACTAGCAGTCACTGGGGTCACTAGCAGTCAGTGGGTTCACTAGCAGTCACTGGGGTCACTAGCAGTCACTGGGGTCACTAGCAATCACTGGGGTCACTAGCAGTCACTGGGGTCACTAGCAATCACTGCAGTCACTAGCAGTCAATGGGGTCACTAGCAATCACTGGAGTCACTAGCAGTCACTCGGGTCACTAACAGTCACTGGGGGTCACCAGCAGTCACTGGGGGTCACCAGCAGTCACTGGGGGTCACTAGCAGTCACTGGGGTTATTAGCAGTCACTCGGGTCACTAGCAGTCACTGTGGGTCACTAGCAGTCACTGGGGGTCACTAGCAGTTACTGGGGTCATTAGCAGTCACTGGTGTCACTAGCAGTCACTGGGGTCACTAGCAGTCACTGGGGTCACCAGCAGTCACTGGGGGGCACATCACTTGCAGTCACTGGGGGTCACTAGCAGTCACTGGGGTCACCAGAAGACACTGGGGTCACTAACAGAAACTGGGGGTCACTAGCAGTCACTGGGGTCACTAGCAGTCACTGGGGTCACCGGCAGACACTGGGGGTCACTAGCAGTCACTGGGGTCACTTGCAGTCACTGGGGGTCACTAGCAGTCACTGAGGTCACTAGCAGTCAATGGGGTCACCAGCAGTCACTGGGGGTCACTAGCAGTCACAGAGGGGTCACTAGCAGACACAGGGGGTCACTAGCAGTCACTGGGGGTCACTAGCAGTCACTGGGGTCACTAGCAGTCACTGGGGTCACTAGCAGTCACTGGGGTCACTGGCAGTCACTGGGGTCACCAGCAAATACTGGGGACACTAGCAGGCACTGGGGGTCACTAGCAGTCACTGGGGGTGACTATCAGTCACTGGGGGTCATTATCAGTCACTTTGGGTCCCTAGAAGTCACTGGGGTCAATAATAGTCACTGGGGGTCACTAGCAGTCACTGAGGGGACTAGCAGTCACTGGGGGTAACTAGCAGTCACTGGGGGTCACTAACATTCACTGGGGGTCACTAGCAGACACTGGGGTCACTAGCAGTCTCTGGGGTCACTAGAAGTCACCGGTGTCTCTAGAAGTCACTGGGGTCACTAGCAGTCACAGGGGTCACTAGTAGTCACTGGGGTCACTAGCAGTCACTGGGGTCACTAGCAGTCACTGGGGTCACTAGCAGTCACAGGGGTCACTAGCAGTCACTGGGGTCACTAGTAGACACTGAGGTTACTATCAGTCACTGGGGCTCACTATCAGTCAGTTTGGGTCCCTAGCAGTCACTGGGGTCAATAGTAGTCACTGGGGGTCACTAGCAGTCACTGAGGGTCACTAGCAGTCACTGGGGGTCACTAGCAGTCACTGGGGGTCACTAACAGTCACTGGGGGGTCACTAGCAGTCACTGGGGTCACTAGCAGTCACTGGGGTCACTAGCAGTCACTGGTGTCTCTAGCAGTCATTAGGGTCACTAGCAGTCACAGGGGTCACTAGCAGTCACTGGGGTCAAAAGCAGTCACTGGGGTCACTTGCAGTCACTGGGGTCACTTGCAGTCACTAGGGTCACTAGTAGACACTGAGGTCACTAGTAGTCACTTGGGTCACTAGTAGACACTGGGGGTCACTAGCAGTCACTGGGTTCTCGAACAGTCACTGGGGGTCACTAGCAGTCACTGGGGGTCACTAGCAGTCACTGGGGTAACTAGCAGTCACTGGGGTCACTAGCAGTCACTGGGGTCACTAGCAATCACTGGGGTCACTAGCAGTCACTGGGGTCACTAGCAATCACTGGAGTCACTAGCAGTCACTCGGGTCACTAACAGTCACTGGGGGTCACGAGCAGTCACTGGGGGTCACTAACAGTCACTGGGGTTATTAGCAGTCACACGGGTCACTAGCAGTCACTGGGGGTCACTGGCAGTCACTGGGGGTCACTAGCAGTTACTGGGGTCACTGGCAGTCACTGGTGTCACTAGCAGTCACTGGGGTCACTAGCAGTCTCTGGGGTCACCAGCAGTCACTGGGGGTCACATCACTAGCAGTCACTGGGGGTCACTTGCAGTCACTGGGGTCACCAGAAGACACTGGGGTCACCAGCAGACACTGGGGGTCACTAGTAGTCACTGGGGTCACTAGCAGTTTCTGAGGGTCACTAGCAGTCACTGGGGGTAACTAGCAGTCACTGGGGGTCACTAACATTCACTGGGGGTCACTAGCAGACACTGGGGTCACTAGCAGTCTCTGGGGTCACTAGAAGTCACCGGTGTCTCTAGAAGTCACTGGGGTCACTAGCAGTCACAGGGGTCACTAGCAGTCACTGGGGTCACTAGCAGTCACTGGGGTCACTAGCAGTCACTGGGGTCACTAGCAGTCACAGGGGTCACTAGCAGTCACTGGGGTCACTAGTGGACACTGAGGTCACTATCAGTCACTGGGGCTCACTATCAGTCACTTTGGGTCCCTAGCAGTCACTGGGGTCAATAGTAGTCACTGGGGGTCACTAGCAGTCACTGAGGGTCACTAGCAGTCACTGGGGGTCACTAGCAGTCACTGGGGGTCACTAACTGTCACTGGGGGGTCACTAGCAGTCACTGGGGTAACTAGCAGTCACTGGGGTCACTAGCAGTCACTGGTGTCTCTAGCAGTCATTAGGGTCACTAGCAGTCACAGGGGTCACTAGCAGTCACTGGGGTCACAAGCAGTCACTGGGGTCACTTGCAGTAACTGGGGTCACTTGCAGTCACTAGGGTCACTAGTAGACACTGAGGTCACTAGTAGTCACTTGGGTCACTAGTAGACTCTGGGGGTCACTAGCAGTCACTGGGTTCTCGAGCAGTCACTGGGGGTCACTAGCAGTCACTGGGGGTCACTAGCAGTCACTGGGGTCACTAGCAGTTACTGGGGTCACTAGCAGTCACTGGGGTCACTAGCAATCACTGGGGGTCACTAGCAGTCACTGGGGTCACTAGCAATCACTGGAGTCACTAGCAGTCACTGGGGTCACTAGCAGTCACTGGGGTCACTAGCAGTCACTGGGGTCACCAGCAGTCACTGGGGGTCACTTGCAGTCACTGGGGTCACCAGAAGACACTGGGGTCACCAGCAGACACTGGGGGTCACTAGCAGTCACTGGGGTCACTAGCAGTTACTGAGGTCACTAGCAGTCACTGGGGTAACTAGCAGTCACTGGGGTCACCGGCAGACACTGGGGGTCACTGGGGTAACTAGCAGTCACTGGGGTCACCGGCAGACACTGGGGGTCACTAGCAGTCACTGTGGTCACTAGCAGTCACTGGGGTCACCGGCAGACACTGGGGGTCACTAGCAGTCACTGAGGTCACTAGCAGTCACTGGGGTCACTAGCAGTCACTGGGGTCACTAGCAGTCACTGGGGTCACCGGCAGACACTGGGGGTCACTAGCAGTCACTGAGGTCACTAGCAGTCACTGGGGTCACTAGCAGTCACTGGGGTCACCAGCAGTCACTGGGGGTCATTAGCTGTCCCTGGGGTCACTAGTAGTCACTGGGGACACTAGCAGGCACTGGGGGTCACTAGCAGTTACTGGGGGTCACTATCAGTCACTTTGGGTCCCTAGCAGTCATTGGGGTCAATAATAGTCACTGAGGTGACTCAGTGTCTCAGTCTGTTACTCAGATCACAACTTAATTGAAGTTATGACAACCATGGGGAGTAGACCTTCAAAACCAGTCCAGATTCCCGGTGGAGGAGATTTCAGCAAATTCAACTTCAATAATAAACAGATAAACTGGGAGCGAATAAACCAGGACTTCACAGAAATAAACTGGGAAGAACAGCTAGGAAATGCAAACCTGAACCAGTGCCTGGAAAAAATAAGCTCAGTAGCACTGGAAATATGTTCAAACCGCATACCTCTAAGAAAAAAGAGGAAGAGATGCAGATTGGAACGGGAACGTCGTTCCCTATATAGGCGAAGAAAACGAATCGCGGAACAACTTGAGAGTCGCACCCTATCTCAAGAACGGCGAAGAAGGTTAGGTAGAGAAATAGAAACAATTGAACGGAAGCTACAAGAATCATACAGAACCCAGGAGAGGCAAAGTGAGCAAAAGGCCATCAGTGAAATAGAAAGAAATCCGAAATATTTTTTCTCCTATGCAAAATCAAGATCAAAAACCACATCTAGTATCGGGCCCCTGCGAAAGGGAGATGGAACTTTCACCGATGACAACAAAGAAATGAGCGAGCTACTGAGGACGCAGTACGACTCTGTTTTCAGCGAGCCATTAAACACACTAAAGATTGATAACCCAAATGAATTTTTCATGGATACGATACCAACATCAAATCATATATCAGACGTCACCCTATCCCCACTGGATTTTGAAGAAGCCATAAACAGTATGCCTATGCACTCTGCACCAGGCCCGGGTTCTTGGAACTCCATATTCATAAAGAACTGTAAAAAACCACTATCGCAGGCCCTCCACATTCTGTGGAGACAAAGCCTAGATACTGGCGTTATTCCTGATATACTAAAAACAGCAGAGATAGCACCACTTCATAAAGGAGGAAATAAGGCAGAGGCAAAAAATTACAGACCGATAGCGCTAACATAAAAATCATAATAAAAATTATTTGAGAGAGTGCTAAGAAGTAAAATCACAAAATACATGGAATCACAGCAACTCCATAACCCCGGACAACATGGTTTCAGAACAGGGCGCTCTTGCCTGTCGCAGTTGCTGGACCACTATGATATGGCATTAGATGCTATGGAAGACAAACATAACGCGGATGTAATTTACACAGATTTCGCAAAAGCTTTTGATAAATGTGACCATGGTGTTATTGCACATAAAATGCGTTCAAAAGGAATTACCGGAAAAATAGGCAGATGGATCTACAATTTCCTGACCAACAGAACCCAATGTGTAATAGTCAACAAAATAAAATCCAGCCCATCAACCGTGAAGAGCTCAGTCCCCCAGGGTACTGTGCTTGCTCCAGTACTTTTTCTCATCCTCATTTCGGACATAGACAAGAACACAACCTATAGCACTGTATCATCCTTTGCAGATGACACTAAGATCTTCATGAGAGTAGGCAACATAGAGGACACGGCGAACCTACAGTCAGATGTAGATCAGGTCTTTCTATGGGCTACAGAAAATAATATGGTGTTTAACGAAGATAAGTTCCAGCTCATGCGCTATGGAAAAAATGAAAATATAAAAACGGAAACCACGTACAAAACTCAGGCAAATCATAACATAGAACGAAAAGGCAATGTAAAGGATCTGGGTGTACTCATGTCGGAAGACCTTACCTTTAAAGAACACAATAAAGTAGCCGTCACAACTGCAAGAAAAATGACAGGTTGGATAACAAGAACTTTTCACACTAGAGATGCTATACCGATGATGATACTTTTCAAAACGCTTGTGCTCTCTAGAGTGGAGTACTGCTGCACCTTTCAAAGCTGGAGAAATTACTGACCTGGAGAGCGTGCAGAGATCCTTTACTGCTAGAATCCACTCAGTAAAACATCGAAACTATTGGGACCGACTAAAGAGCCTAAAACTGTACTCCCTTGAGCGCAGGCGGGAGAGGTACATAATAATTTACACGTGGAAAATATTAGAGGGGCTGGTCCCAAACCTGCACACAGAAATAACATCACATGAGACCAGAAGACATGGCAGGATGTGCAGAATACCCCCGTTGAAAAACAGAGGTGCAACTGGTACTCTGAGAGAGAACTCTATCAACATCAGAGGCCCGAGACTGTTCAACACGCTTCCACTACACATAAGGGGCATAACTGGCCGACCCCTCACAGTGTTCAAGAGAGAACTGGATAAGCACCTCCAAAGGATACCTGATCAACCAGGCTGTGACTCGTACGTCAGGCTGCGAGCAGCCGCGTCCAACAGCCTGGTTGATCAGTCCGGCAACCAGGAGGCCTGGTCGACGACCGGGCCGCGGGGACGCTAAGCCCCGGAAGCACCTCAAGGTAAGGAGGTCACTAGCAGTCACTGAGGGTCACTAGCAGTCACTGGGGGTCACTAGCAGTCACTGGGGGTCACTAACAGTCACTGGGGGGTCACTAGCAGTCACTGGGGTCACTAGCAGTCACTGGGGTCACTAGCAGTCACTGGTGTCTCTAGCAGTCATTGGGGTCACTAGCAGTCACAGGGGTCACTAGCAGTCACTGGGGTCACAAGCAGTCACTGGGGTCACTTGAAGTCACTAGGGTCACTAGTAGACACTGAGGTCACTAGCAGTCACTGGGGTCACTAGTAGACACTGGGGGTCACTAGCAGTCACTGGGGTCTCGAGCAGTCACTGGGGGTCACTAGCAGTCACTGGGGGTCACTAGCAGACACTGGGGGTCACTAGCAGTCACTGGGGTCACCAGCAGTCACTGGGGTTACTAGTAGTCGCTGGAGGTCACTAGCAGTCACTGGGGTCACTAGCAGTCACTGGGGTAACTAGCAGTCACTCGGCGTCACGAGCAGTCACTGGGGTTACTAGTAGTCGCTGGAGGTCACTAGCAGTCACGGGTCACTAGCAGTCACTGGGGTCACTAGCATTCACTGGGGTCACTAGCAGTCACTGGGGATCACTAGCAGTCACTGGGGTCACTAGCATTCCCTGGGGTCACCCTGCTGTCACTGGGGTCACTAGCAGTCACTGGGGGTCACTAACAGTCACTGGGGTAACTAGCAGTCACTGGGGTCACCAGCAGTCACCGGGGTCACTAGCAGTTACTGGGGTCACTAGCAGTCACTGGGGTCACTAGCAGTCACTGGGGGGTCACTAGCAGTTACTGGGGTCACTAGCAGTCACTGGGGTCACTAGCAGTCACTGGTGTCACTAGCAGTCACTGGGGTCACTAGCAGTCACTGGGGGTCACTAGCAGTCACTGGGGTCACTAACAGTCACTGGGGTCACCAGCAGTCACTGGGCGTCACGAGCAGTCACTGGGGTCACTAGCAGTCACTGGGGTCACCAGCAGTCACCGGGGTCACTAGCAGTTACTGGGGTCACAAGCAGTCACTGGGGTCACTTGCAGTCACTAAGGTCACTAGTAGACACTGAGGTCACTAGCAGTCACTGGGGTCACTAGTAGACACTGGGGGTCACTAGCAGTCACTGGGGTCTCGAGCAGTCACTGGGGGTCACTAGCAGTCACTGGGGGTCACTAGCAGACACTGGGGGTCACTGGGGTCACCAGCAGTCACTGGGGCTCACTATCAGTCACATTGGGTCCCTAGCAGTCACTGGGGTCAATAGTAGTCACTGGGGGTCAATAGCAGTCACTGAGGGTCACTAGCAGTCACTGGGGGTCACTAGCAGTCACTGGGGGTCACTAACAGTCACTGGGGGGTCACTAGCAGTCACTGGGGTCACTAGCAGTCACTGGGGTCACTAGCAGTCACTGGTGTCTCTAGCAGTCATTAGGGTCACTAGCAGTCACAGGGGTCACTAGCAGTCACTGGGGTCAAAAGCAGTCACTGGGGTCACTTGCAGTCACTGGGGTCACTTGCAGTCACTAGGGTCACTAGTAGACACTGAGGTCACTAGTAGTCACTTGGGTCACTAGTAAACACTGGGGGTCACTAGCAGTCACTGGGTTCTCGAACAGTCACTGGGGGTCACTAGCAGTCACTGGGGGTCACTAGCAGTCACTGGGGTCACTAGCAGTCACTGGGGTCACTAGCAGTCACTGGGGTCACTAGCAGTCACTGAGGTCACTAGCAGTCACTGGGGTCACTAGCAGTCACTGGGGTCACTAGCAGTCACTGGGGTCACCGGCAGACACTGGGGGTCACTAGCAGTCACTGAGGTCACTAGCAGTCACTGGGGTCACTAGCAGTCACTGGGGTCACCAGCAGTCACTGGGGGTCATTAGCAGTCCCTGGGGTCACTAGTAGTCACTGGGGACACTAGCAGGCACTGGGGGTCACTAGCAGTTACTGGGGGTCACTATCAGTCACTTTGGGTCCCTAGCAGTTATTGGGGTCAATAATAGTCACTGAGGTGACTCAGTGACTCAGTCTGTTACTCAGATCACAACTTAATGGAAGTTATGACAACCATGGGGAGTAGACCTTCAAAACCAGTCCAGATTCCCGGTGGAGGAGATTTCAGCAAATTCAACTTCAATAATAAACAGATAAACTGGGAGCGAATAAACCAGAACTTCACAGAAATAAACTGGGAAGAACAGCTAGGAAATGCAAACCTGAACCAGTGCCTGGAAAAAATAAGCTCAGTAGCACTGGAAATATGTTCAAACCGCATACCTCTAAGAAAAAAGAGGAAGAGATGCAGATAGGAACGGGAACGTCGTTCCCTATATAGGCGAAGAAAACGAATCGCTGAACAACTTGAGAGTCGCACCCTATCTCAAGAACGGCGAAGAAGGTTAGGTAGAGAAATAGAAACAATTGAACGGAAGCTACAAGAATCATACAGAACCCAGGAGAGGCAAAGTGAGCAAAAGGCCATCAGTGAAATAGAAAGAAATCCGAAATATTTTTTCTCCTATGCAAAATCAAGATCAAAAACCACATCTAGTATCGGGCCCCTGCGAAAGGGAGATGGAACTTTCACCGATGACAACAAAGAAATGAGCGAGCTACTGAGGACGCAGTACGACTCTGTTTTCAGCGAGCCATTAAACACACTAAAGATTGATAACCCAAATGAATTTTTCATGGATACGATACCAACATCAAATCATATATCAGACGTCACCCTATCCCCACTGGATTTTGAAGAAGCCATAAACAGTATGCCTATGCACTCTGCACCAGGCCCGGATTCTTGGAACTCCATATTCATAAAGAACTGTAAAAAACCACTATCGCAGGCCCTCCACATTCTGTGGAGACAAAGCCTAGATACTGGCGTTATTCCTGATATACTAAAAACAGCAGAGATAGCACCACTTCATAAAGGAGGAAATAAGGCAGAGGCAAAAAATTACAGACCGATAGCGCTAACATAAAAATCATAATAAAAATTATTTGAGAGAGTGCTAAGAAGTAAAATCACAAAATACATGGAATCACAGCAACTCCATAACCCCGGACAACATGGTTTCAGAACAGGGCGCTCTTGCCTGTCGCAGTTGCTGGACCACTATGATATGGCATTAGATGCTATGGAAGACAAACATAACGCGGATGTAATTTACACAGATTTCGCAAAAGCTTTTGATAAATGTGACCATGGTGTTATTGCACATAAAATGCGTTCAAAAGGAATTACCGGAAAAATAGGCAGATGGATCTACAATTTCCTGACCAACAGAACCCAATGTGTAATAGTCAACAAAATAAAATCCAGCCCATCAACCGTGAAGAGCTCAGTCCCCCAGGGTACTGTGCTTGCTCCAGTACTTTTTCTCATCCTCATTTCGGACATAGACAAGAACACAACCTATAGCACTGTATCATCCTTTGCAGATGACACTAAGATCTTCATGAGAGTAGGCAACATAGAGGACACGGCGAACCTACAGTCAGATGTAGATCAGGTCTTTCTATGGGCTACAGAAAATAATATGGTGTTTAACGAAGATAAGTTCCAGCTCATGCGCTATGGAAAAAATGAAAATATAAAAACGGAAACCACGTACAAACCTCAGGCAAATCATAACATAGAACGAAAAGGCAATGTAAAGGATCTGGGTGTACTCATGTCGGAAGACCTTACCTTTAAAGAACACAATAAAGTAGCCGTCACAACTGCAAGAAAAATGACAGGTTGGATAACAAGAACTTTTCACACTAGAGATGCTATACCGATGATGATACTTTTCAAAACGCTTGTGCTCTCTAGAGTGGAGTACTGCTGCACCTTTCAAAGCTGGAGAAATTACTGACCTGGAGAGCGTGCAGAGATCCTTTACTGCTAGAATCCACTCAGTAAAACATCGAAACTATTGGGACCGACTAAAGAGCCTAAAACTGTACTCCCTTGAGCGCAGGCGGGAGAGGTACATAATAATTTACACGTGGAAAATATTAGAGGGGCTGGTCCCAAACCTGCACACAGAAATAACATCACATGAGACCAGAAGACATGGCAGGATGTGCAGAATACCCCCGTTGAAAAACAGAGGTGCAACTGGTACTCTGAGAGAGAACTCTATCAACATCAGAGGCCCGAGACTGTTCAACACGCTTCCACTACACATAAGGGGCATAACTGGCCGACCCCTCACAGTGTTCAAGAGAGAACTGGATAAGCACCTCCAAAGGATACCTGATCAACCAGGCTGTGACTCGTACGTCAGGCTGCGAGCAGCCGCGTCCAACAGCCTGGTTGATCAGTCCGGCAATCAGGAGGCCTGGTCGACGACCGGGCCGCGGGGACGCTAAGCCCCGGAAGCACCTCAAGGTAAGGAGGTCACTAGCAGTCACTGAGGGTCACTAGCAGTCACTGGGGGTCACTAGCAGTCACTGGGGGTCACTAACAGTCACTGGGGGGTCACTAGCAGTCACTGGGGTCACTAGCAGTCACTGGGGTCACTAGCAGTCACTGGTGTCTCTAGCAGTCATTGGGGTCACTAGCAGTCACAGGGGTCACTAGCAGTCACTGGGGTCACAAGCAGTCACTGGGGTCACTTGAAGTCACTAGGGTCACTAGTAGACACTGAGGTCACTAGCAGTCACTGGGGTCACTAGTAGACACTGGGGGTCACTAGCAGTCACTGGGGTCTCGAGCAGTCACTGGGGGTCACTAGCAGTCACTGGGGGTCACTAGCAGACACTGGGGATCACTAGCAGTCACTGGGGTCACCAGCAGTCACTGGGGTTACTAGTAGTCGCTGGAGGTCACTAGCAGTCACTGGGGTCACTAGCAGTCACTGGGGTAACTAGCAGTCACTCGGCGTCACGAGCAGTCACTGGGGTTACTAGTAGTCGCTGGAAGTCACTAGCAGTCACGGGTCACTAGCAGTCACTGGGGTCACTAGCATTCACTGGGGTCACTAGCAGTCACTGGGGATCACTAGCAGTCACTGGGGTCACTAGCATTCCCTGGGGTCACCCTGCTGTCACTGGGGTCACTAGCAGTCACTGGGGGTCACTAACAGTCACTGGGGTAACTAGCAGTCACTGGGGTCACCAGCAGTCACCGGGGTCACTAGCAGTTACTGGGGTCACTAGCAGTCACTGGGGTCACTAGCAGTCACTGGGGGGTCACTAGCAGTTACTGGGGTCACTAGCAGTCACTGGGGTCACTAGCAGTCACTGGTGTCACTAGCAGTCACTGGGGTCACTAGCAGTCACTGGGGGTCACTAGCAGTCACTGGGGTCACTAACAGTCACTGGGGTCACCAGCAGTCACTGGGCGTCACGAGCAGTCACTGGGGTCACTAGCAGTCACTGGGGTCACCAGCAGTCACCGGGGTCACTAGCAGTTACTGGGGTCACAAGCAGTCACTGGGGTCACTTGCAGTCACTAAGGTCACTAGTAGACACTGAGGTCACTAGCAGTCACTGGGGTCACTAGTAGACACTGGGGGTCACTAGCAGTCACTGGGGTCTCGAGCAGTCACTGGGGGTCACTAGCAGTCACTGGGGGTCACTAGCAGACACTGGGGGTCACTGGGGTCACCAGCAGTCACTGGGGCTCACTATCAGTCACATTGGGTCCCTAGCAGTCACTGGGGTCAATAGTAGTCACTGGGGGTCAATAGCAGTCACTGAGGGTCACTAGCAGTCACTGGGGGTCACTAGCAGTCACTGGGGGTCACTAACAGTCACTGGGGGGTCACTAGCAGTCACTGGGGTCACTAGCAGTCACTGGGGTCACTAGCAGTCACTGGTGTCTCTAGCAGTCATTAGGGTCACTAGCAGTCACAGGGGTCACTAGCAGTCACTGGGGTCAAAAGCAGTCACTGGGGTCACTTGCAGTCACTGGGGTCACTTGCAGTCACTAGGGTCACTAGTAGACACTGAGGTCACTAGTAGTCACTTGGGTCACTAGTAAACACTGGGGGTCACTAGCAGTCACTGGGTTCTCGAACAGTCACTGGGGGTCACTAGCAGTCACTGGGGGTCACTAGCAGTCACTGGGGTCACTAGCAGTCACTGGGGTCACTAGCAGTCACTGGGGTCACTAGCAGTCACTGAGGTCACTAGCAGTCACTGGGGTCACTAGCAGTCACTGGGGTCACTAGCAGTCACTGGGGTCACCGGCAGACACTGGGGGTCACTAGCAGTCACTGAGGTCACTAGCAGTCACTGGGGTCACTAGCAGTCACTGGGGTCACCAGCAGTCACTGGGGGTCATTAGCAGTCCCTGGGGTCACTAGTAGTCACTGGGGACACTAGCAGGCACTGGGGGTCACTAGCAGTTACTGGGGGTCACTATCAGTCACTTTGGGTCCCTAGCAGTTATTGGGGTCAATAATAGTCACTGAGGTGACTCAGTGACTCAGTCTGTTACTCAGATCACAACTTAATGGAAGTTATGACAACCATGGGGAGTAGACCTTCAAAACCAGTCCAGATTCCCGGTGGAGGAGATTTCAGCAAATTCAACTTCAATAATAAACAGATAAACTGGGAGCGAATAAACCAGAACTTCACAGAAATAAACTGGGAAGAACAGCTAGGAAATGCAAACCTGAACCAGTGCCTGGAAAAAATAAGCTCAGTAGCACTGGAAATATGTTCAAACCGCATACCTCTAAGAAAAAAGAGGAAGAGATGCAGATTGGAACGGGAACGTCGTTCCCTATATAGGCGAAGAAAACGAATCGCTGAACAACTTGAGAGTCGCACCCTATCTCAAGAACGGCGAAGAAGGTTAGGTAGAGAAATAGAAACAATTGAACGGAAGCTACAAGAATCATACAGAACCCAGGAGAGGCAAAGTGAGCAAAAGGCCATCAGTGAAATAGAAAGAAATCCGAAATATTTTTTCTCCTATGCAAAATCAAGATCAAAAACCACATCTAGTATCGGGCCCCTGCGAAAGGGAGATGGAACTTTCACCGATGACAACAAAGAAATGAGCGAGCTACTGAGGACGCAGTACGACTCTGTTTTCAGCGAGCCATTAAACACACTAAAGATTGATAACCCAAATGAATTTTTCATGGATACGATACCAACATCAAATCATATATCAGACGTCACCCTATCCCCACTGGATTTTGAAGAAGCCATAAACAGTATGCCTATGCACTCTGCACCAGGCCCGGATTCTTGGAACTCCATATTCATAAAGAACTGTAAAAAACCACTATCGCAGGCCCTCCACATTCTGTGGAGACAAAGCCTAGATACTGGCGTTATTCCTGATATACTAAAAACAGCAGAGATAGCACCACTTCATAAAGGAGGAAATAAGGCAGAGGCAAAAAATTACAGACCGATAGCGCTAACATAAAAATCATAATAAAAATTATTTGAGAGAGTGCTAAGAAGTAAAATCACAAAATACATGGAATCACAGCAACTCCATAACCCCGGACAACATGGTTTCAGAACAGGGCGCTCTTGCCTGTCGCAGTTGCTGGACCACTATGATATGGCATTAGATGCTATGGAAGACAAACATAACGCGGATGTAATTTACACAGATTTCGCAAAAGCTTTTGATAAATGTGACCATGGTGTTATTGCACATAAAATGCGTTCAAAAGGAATTACCGGAAAAATAGGCAGATGGATCTACAATTTCCTGACCAACAGAACCCAATGTGTAATAGTCAACAAAATAAAATCCAGCCCATCAACCGTGAAGAGCTCAGTCCCCCAGGGTACTGTGCTTGCTCCAGTACTTTTTCTCATCCTCATTTCGGACATAGACAAGAACACAACCTATAGCACTGTATCATCCTTTGCAGATGACACTAAGATCTTCATGAGAGTAGGCAACATAGAGGACACGGCGAACCTACAGTCAGATGTAGATCAGGTCTTTCTATGGGCTACAGAAAATAATATGGTGTTTAACGAAGATAAGTTCCAGCTCATGCGCTATGGAAAAAATGAAAATATAAAAACGGAAACCACGTACAAACCTCAGGCAAATCATAACATAGAACGAAAAGGCAATGTAAAGGATCTGGGTGTACTCATGTCGGAAGACCTTACCTTTAAAGAACACAATAAAGTAGCCGTCACAACTGCAAGAAAAATGACAGGTTGGATAACAAGAACTTTTCACACTAGAGATGCTATACCGATGATGATACTTTTCAAAACGCTTGTGCTCTCTAGAGTGGAGTACTGCTGCACCTTTCAAAGCTGGAGAAATTACTGACCTGGAGAGCGTGCAGAGATCCTTTACTGCTAGAATCCACTCAGTAAAACATCGAAACTATTGGGACCGACTAAAGAGCCTAAAACTGTACTCCCTTGAGCGCAGGCGGGAGAGGTACATAATAATTTACACGTGGAAAATATTAGAGGGGCTGGTCCCAAACCTGCACACAGAAATAACATCACATGAGACCAGAAGACATGGCAGGATGTGCAGAATACCCCCGTTGAAAAACAGAGGTGCAACTGGTACTCTGAGAGAGAACTCTATCAACATCAGAGGCCCGAGACTGTTCAACACGCTTCCACTACACATAAGGGGCATAACTGGCCGACCCCTCACAGTGTTCAAGAGAGAACTGGATAAGCACCTCCAAAGGATACCTGATCAACCAGGCTGTGACTCGTACGTCAGGCTGCGAGCAGCCGCGTCCAACAGCCTGGTTGATCAGTCCGGCAACCAGGAGGCCTGGTCGACGACCGGGCCGCGGG
The DNA here is from genome assembly GCF_040958095.1 of Procambarus clarkii. Classification (NCBI taxonomy): domain Eukaryota; kingdom Metazoa; phylum Arthropoda; class Malacostraca; order Decapoda; family Cambaridae; genus Procambarus; species Procambarus clarkii. Next base: position 7,813,994 of record NC_091183.1, on the reverse strand, counting down.
GACGCTAAGCCCCGGAAGCACCTCAAGGTAAGGAGGTCACTAGCAGTCACTGAGGGTCACTAGCAGTCACTGGGGGTCACTAGCAGTCACTGGGGGTCACTAACAGTCACTGGGGGGTCACTAGCAGTCACTGGGGTCACTAGCAGTCACTGGGGTCACTAGCAGTCACTGGTGTCTCTAGCAGTCATTGGGGTCACTAGCAGTCACAGGGGTCACTAGCAGTCACTGGGGTCACAAGCAGTCACTGGGGTCACTTGAAGTCACTAGGGTCACTAGTAGACACTGAGGTCACTAGCAGTCACTGGGGTCACTAGTAGACACTGGGGGTCACTAGCAGTCACGGGTCACTAGCAGTCACTGGGGTCACTAGCATTCACTGGGGTCACTAGCAGTCACTGGGGATCACTAGCAGTCACTGGGGTCACTAGCATTCCCTGGGGTCACCCTGCTGTCACTGGGGTCACTAGCAGTCACTGGGGGTCACTAACAGTCACTGGGGTAACTAGCAGTCACTGGGGTCACCAGCAGTCACCGGGGTCACTAGCAGTTACTGGGGTCACTAGCAGTCACTGGGGTCACTAGCAGTCACTGGGGGGTCACTAGCAGTTACTGGGGTCACTAGCAGTCGCTGGGGTCACTAGCAGTCACTGGTGTCACTAGCAGTCACTGGGGTCACTAGCAGTCACTGGGGGTCACTAGCAGTCACTGGGGTCACTAACAGTCACTGGGGTCACCAGCAGTCACTGGGCGTCACGAGCAGTCACTGGGGTCACTAGCAGTCACTGGGGTCACCAGCAGTCACCGGGGTCACTAGCAGTTACTGGGGTCACAAGCAGTCACTGGGGTCACTTGCAGTCACTAAGGTCACTAGTAGACACTGAGGTCACTAGCAGTCACTGGGGTCACTAGTAGACACTGGGGGTCACTAGCAGTCACTGGGGTCTCGAGCAGTCACTGGGGGTCACTAGCAGTCACTGGGGGTCACTAGCAGACACTGGGGGTCACTGGGGTCACCAGCAGTCACTGGGGCTCACTATCAGTCACTTTGGGTCCCTAGCAGTCACTGGGGTCAATAGTAGTCACTGGGGGTCAATAGCAGTCACTGAGGGTCACTAGCAGTCACTGGGGGTCACTAGCAGTCACTGGGGGTCACTAACAGTCACTGGGGGGTCACTAGCAGTCACTGGGGTCACTAGCAGTCACTGGGGTCACTAGCAGTCACTGGTGTCTCTAGCAGTCATTAGGGTCACTAGCAGTCACAGGGGTCACTAGCAGTCACTGGGGTCAAAAGCAGTCACTGGGGTCACTTGCAGTCACTGGGGTCACTTGCAGTCACTAGGGTCACTAGTAGACACTGAGGTCACTAGTAGTCACTTGGGTCACTAGTAAACACTGGGGGTCACTAGCAGTCACTGGGTTCTCGAACAGTCACTGGGGGTCACTAGCAGTCACTGGGGGTCACTAGCAGTCACTGGGGTCACTAGCAGTCACTGGGGTCACTAGCAGTCACTGGGGTCACTAGCAGTCACTGAGGTCACTAGCAGTCACTGGGGTCACTAGCAGTCACTGGGGTCACTAGCAGTCACTGGGGTCACCGGCAGACACTGGGGGTCACTAGCAGTCACTGAGGTCACTAGCAGTCACTGGGGTCACTAGCAGTCACTGGGGTCACCAGCAGTCACTGGGGGTCATTAGCAGTCCCTGGGGTCACTAGTAGTCACTGGGGACACTAGCAGGCACTGGGGGTCACTAGCAGTTACTGGGGGTCACTATCAGTCACTTTGGGTCCCTAGCAGTCATTGGGGTCAATAATAGTCACTGAGGTGACTCAGTGACTCAGTCTGTTACTCAGATCACAACTTAATGGAAGTTATGACAACCATGGGGAGTAGACCTTCAAAACCAGTCCAGATTCCCGGTGGAGGAGATTTCAGCAAATTCAACTTCAATAATAAACAGATAAACTGGGAGCGAATAAACCAGGACTTCACAGAAATAAACTGGGAAGAACAGCTAGGAAATGCAAACCTGAACCAGTGCCTGGAAAAAATAAGCTCAGTAGCACTGGAAATATGTTCAAACCGCATACCTCTAAGAAAAAAGAGGAAGAGATGCAGATTGGAACGGGAACGTCGTTCCCTATATAGGCGAAGAAAACGAATCGCTGAACAACTTGAGAGTCGCACCCTATCTCAAGAACGGCGAAGAAGGTTAGGTAGAGAAATAGAAACAATTGAACGGAAGCTACAAGAATCATACAGAACCCAGGAGAGGCAAAGTGAGCAAAAGGCCATCAGTGAAATAGAAAGAAATCCGAAATATTTTTTCTCCTATGCAAAATCAAGATCAAAAACCACATCTAGTATCGGGCCCCTGCGAAAGGGAGATGGAACTTTCACCGATGACAACAAAGAAATGAGCGAGCTACTGAGGACGCAGTACGACTCTGTTTTCAGCGAGCCATTAAACACACTAAAGATTGATAACCCAAATGAATTTTTCATGGATACGATACCAACATCAAATCATATATCAGACGTCACCCTATCCCCACTGGATTTTGAAGAAGCCATAAACAGTATGCCTATGCACTCTGCACCAGGCCCGGATTCTTGGAACTCCATATTCATAAAGAACTGTAAAAAACCACTATCGCAGGCCCTCCACATTCTGTGGAGACAAAGCCTAGATACTGGCGTTATTCCTGATATACTAAAAACAGCAGAGATAGCACCACTTCATAAAGGAGGAAATAAGGCAGAGGCAAAAAATTACAGACCGATAGCGCTAACATAAAAATCATAATAAAAATTATTTGAGAGAGTGCTAAGAAGTAAAATCACAAAATACATGGAATCACAGCAACTCCATAACCCCGGACAACATGGTTTCAGAACAGGGCGCTCTTGCCTGTCGCAGTTGCTGGACCACTATGATATGGCATTAGATGCTATGGAAGACAAACATAACGCGGATGTAATTTACACAGATTTCGCAAAAGCTTTTGATAAATGTGACCATGGTGTTATTGCACATAAAATGCGTTCAAAAGGAATTACCGGAAAAATAGGCAGATGGATCTACAATTTCCTGACCAACAGAACCCAATGTGTAATAGTCAACAAAATAAAATCCAGCCCATCAACCGTGAAGAGCTCAGTCCCCCAGGGTACGGTGCTTGCTCCAGTACTTTTTCTCATCCTCATTTCGGACATAGACAAGAACACAACCTATAGCACTGTATCATCCTTTGCAGATGACACTAAGATCTTCATGAGAGTAGGCAACATAGAGGACACGGCGAACCTACAGTCAGATGTAGATCAGATCTTTCTATGGGCTACAGAAAATAATATGGTGTTTAACGAAGATAAGTTCCAGCTCATGCGCTATGGAAAAAATGAAAATATAAAAACGGAAACCACGTACAAAACTCAGGCAAATCATAACATAGAACGAAAAGGCAATGTAAAGGATCTGGGTGTACTCATGTCGGAAGACCTTACCTTTAAAGAACACAATAAAGTAGCCGTCACAACTGCAAGAAAAATGACAGGTTGGATAACAAGAACTTTTCACACTAGAGATGCTATACCGATGATGATACTTTTCAAAACGCTTGTGCTCTCTAGAGTGGAGTACTGCTGCACCTTTCAAAGCTGGAGAAATTACTGACCTGGAGAGCGTGCAGAGATCCTTTACTGCTAGAATCCACTCAGTAAAACATCGAAACTATTGGGACCGACTAAAGAGCCTAAAACTGTACTCCCTTGAGCGCAGGCAGGAGAGGTACATAATAATTTACTCGTGGAAAATATTAGAGGGGCTGGTCCCAAACCTGCACACAGAAATAACATCACATGAGACCAGAAGACATGGCAAGATGTGCAGAATACCCCCGTTGAAAAACAGAGGTGCAACTGGTACTCTGAGAGAGAACTCTATCAACATCAGAGGCCCGAGACTGTTCAACACGCTTCCACTACACATAAGGGGCATAACTGGCCGACCCCTCACAGTGTTCAAGAGAGAACTGGATAAGCACCTCCAAAGGATACCTGATCAACCAGGCTGTGACTCGTACGTCAGGCTGCGAGCAGCCGCGTCCAACAGCCTGGTTGATCAGTCCGGCAACCAGGAGGCCTGGTCGACGACCGGGCCGCGGGGACGCTAAGCCCCGGAAGCACCTCAAGGTAAGGAGGTCACTAGCAGTCACTGAGGGTCACTAGCAGTCACTGGGGGTCACTAGCAGTCACTGGGGGTCACTAACAGTCACTGGGGGGTCACTAGCAGTCACTGGGGTCACTAGCAGTCACTGGGGTCACTAGCAGTCACTGGTGTCTCTAGCAGTCATTGGGGTCACTAGCAGTCACAGGGGTCACTAGCAGTCACTGGGGTCACAAGCAGTCACTGGGGTCACTTGAAGTCACTAGGGTCACTAGTAGACACTGAGGTCACTAGCAGTCACTGGGGTCACTAGTAGACACTGGGGGTCACTAGCAGTCACTGGGGTCTCGAGCAGTCACTGGGGGTCACTAGCAGTCACTGGGGGTCACTAGCAGACACTGGGGGTCACTAGCAGTCACTGGGGTCACCAGCAGTCACTGGGGTTACTAGTAGTCGCTGGAGGTCACTAGCAGTCACTGGGGTCACTAGCAGTCACTGGGGTAACTAGCAGTCACTCGGCGTCACGAGCAGTCACTGGGGTTACTAGTAGTCGCTGGAGGTCACTAGCAGTCACGGGTCACTAGCAGTCACTGGGGTCACTAGCATTCACTGGGGTCACTAGCAGTCACTGGGGATCACTAGCAGTCACTGGGGTCACTAGCATTCCCTGGGGTCACCCTGCTGTCACTGGGGTCACTAGCAGTCACTCGGGGTCACTAACAGTCACTGGGGTAACTAGCAGTCACTGGGGTCACCAGCAGTCACCGGGGTCACTAGCAGTTACTGGGGTCACTAGCAGTCACTGGGGTCACTAGCAGTCACTGGGGGGTCACTAGCAGTTACTGGGGTCACTAGCAGTCACTGGGGTCACTAGCAGTCACTGGTGTCACTAGCAGTCACTGGGGTCACTAGCAGTCACTGGGGGTCACTAGCAGTCACTGGGGTCACTAACAGTCACTGGGGTCACCAGCAGTCACTGGGCGTCACGAGCAGTCACTGGGGTCACTAGCAGTCACTGGGGTCACCAGCAGTCACCGGGGTCACTAGCAGTTACTGGGGTCACAAGCAGTCACTGGGGTCACTTGCAGTCACTAAGGTCACTAGTAGACACTGAGGTCACTAGCAGTCACTGGGGTCACTAGTAGACACTGGGGGTCACTAGCAGTCACTGGGGTCTCGAGCAGTCACTGGGGGTCACTAGCAGTCACTGGGGGTCACTAGCAGACACTGGGGGTCACTGGGGTCACCAGCAGTCACTGGGGCTCACTATCAGTCACTTTGGGTCCCTAGCAGTCACTGGGGTCAATAGTAGTCACTGGGGGTCACTAGCAGTCACTGAGGGTCACTAGCAGTCACTGGGGGTCACTAGCAGTCACTGGGGGTCACTAACAGTCACTGGGGGGTCACTAGCAGTCACTGGGGTCACTAGCAGTCACTGGGGTCACTAGCAGTCACTGGGGTCACTAGCAGTCACTGGTGTCTCTAGCAGTCATTAGGGTCACTAGCAGTCACAGGGGTCACTAGCAGTCACTGGGGTCAAAAGCAGTCACTGGGGTCACTTGCAGTCACTGGGGTCACTTGCAGTCACTAGGGTCACTAGTAGACACTGAGGTCACTAGTAGTCACTTGGGTCACTAGTAGACACTGGGGGTCACTAGCAGTCACTGGGTTCTCGAACAGTCACTGGGGGTCACTAGCAGTCACTGGGGGTCACTAGCAGTCACTGGGGTCACTAGCAGTCACTGGGGTCACTAGCAGTCACTGGGGTCACTAGCAATCACTGGGGTCACTAGCAGTCACTGGGGTCACTAGCAATCACTGGAGTCACTAGCAGTCACTGGGGTCACTAGCAATCACTGGAGTCACTAGCAGTCACTCGGGTCACTAACAGTCACTGGGGGTCACCAGCAGTCACTGGGGGTCACTAACAGTCACTGGGGTTATTAGCAGTCACACGGGTCACTAGCAGTCACTGGGGGTCACTGGCAGTCACTGGGGGTCATTAGCAGTTACTGGGGTCACTAGCAGTCACTGGTGTCACTAGCAGTCACTGGGGTCACTAGCAGTCTCTGGGGTCACCAGCAGTCACTGGGGGTCACATCACTAGCAGTCACTGGGGGTCACTTGCAGTCACTGGGGTCACCAGAAGACACTGGGGTCACCAGCAGACACTGGGGGTCACTAGCAGTCACTGGGGTCACTAGCAGTTTCTGAGGGTCACTAGCAGTCACTGGGGGTAACTAGGAGTCACTGGGGGTCACTAACATTCACTGGGGGTCACTAGCACACACTGGGGTCACTAGCAGTCTCTGGGGTCACTAGAAGTCACCGGTGTCTCTAGAAGTCACTGGGGTCACTAGCAGTCACAGGGGTCACTAGCAGTCACTGGGGTCACTAGCAGTCACTGGGGTCACTAGCAGTCACTGGGGTCACTAGCAGTCACAGGGGTCACTAGCAGTCACTGGGGTCACTAGTGGACACTGAGGTCACTATCAGTCACTGGGGCTCAGTATCAGTCACTTCGGGTCCCTAGCAGTCACTGGGGTCAATAGTAGTCACTGGGGGTCACTAGCAGTCACTGAGGGTCACTAGCAGTCACTGGGGGTCACTAGCAGTCACTGGGGGTCACTAACAGTCACTGGGGGGTCACTAGCAGTCACTGGGGTCACTAGCAGTCACTGGGGTCACTAGCAGTCACTGGTGTCTCTAGCAGTCATTAGGGTCACTAGCAGTCACAGGGGTCACTAGCAGTCACTGGGGTCACAAGCAGTCACTGGGGTCACTTGCAGTCACTGGGGTCACTTGCAGTCACTAGGGTCACTAGTAGACACTGAGGTCACTAGTAGTCACTTGGGTCACTAGTAGACTCTGGGGGTCACTAGCAGTCACTGGGTTCTCGAGCAGTCACTGGGGGTCACTAGCAGTCACTGGGGGTCACTAGCAGTCACTGGGGTCACTAGCAGTCACTGGGGTCACTAGCAGTCACTGGGGTCACTAGCAATCACTGGGGTCACTAGCAGTCACTGGGGTCACTAGCAATCACTGGAGTCACTAGCAGTCACTGGGGTCACTAGCAGTCACTAGCAGTCACTGGGGTCACCAGCAGTCACTGGGGGTCACTTGCAGTCACTGGGGTCACCAGAAGACACTGGGGTCACCAGCAGACACTGGGGGTCACTAGCAGTCACTGGGGTCACTAGCAGTTACTGAGGTCACTAGCAGTCACTGGGGTAACTAGCAGTCACTGGGGTCACCGGCAGACACTGGGGGTCACTGGGGTAACTAGCAGTCACTGGGGTCACCGGCAGACACTGGGGGTCACTAGCAGTCACTGTGGTCACTAGCAGTCACTGGGGTCACCGGCAGACACTGGGGGTCACTAGCAGTCACTGGGGTCACTAGCAGTCACTGGGGTCACTAGCAGTCACTGGGGTCACCGGCAGACACTGGGGGTCACTAGCAGTCACTGAGGTCACTAGCAGTCACTGGGGTCACTAGCAGTCACTGGGGTCACCAGCAGTCACTGGGGGTCATTAGCAGTCCCTGGGGTCACTAGTAGTCACTGGGGACACTAGCAGGCACTGGGGGTCACTAGCAGTTACTGGGGGTCACTATCAGTCACTTTGGGTCCCTAGCAGTCATTGGGGTCAATAATAGTCACTGAGGTGACTCAGTGACTCAGTCTGTTACTCAGATCACAACTTAATTGAAGTTATGACAACCATGGGGAGTAGACCTTCAAAACCAGTCCAGATTCCCGGTGGAGGAGATTTCAGCAAATTCAACTTCAATAATAAACAGATAAACTGGGAGCGAATAAACCAGGACTTCACAGAAATAAACTGGGAAGAACAGCTAGGAAATGCAAACCTGAACCAGTGCCTGGAAAAAATAAGCTCAGTAGCACTGGAAATATGTTCAAACCGCATACCTCTAAGAAAAAAGAGGAAGAGATGCAGATTGGAACGGGAACGTCGTTCCCTATATAGGCGAAGAAAACGAATCGCGGAACAACTTGAGAGTCGCACCCTATCTCAAGAACGGCGAAGAAGGTTAGGTAGAGAAATAGAAACAATTGAACGGAAGCTACAAGAATCATACAGAACCCAGGAGAGGCAAAGTGAGCAAAAGGCCATCAGTGAAATAGAAAGAAATCCGAAATATTTTTTCTCCTATGCAAAATCAAGATCAAAAACCACATCTAGTATCGGGCCCCTGCGAAAGGGAGATGGAACTTTCACCGATGACAACAAAGAAATGAGCGAGCTACTGAGGACGCAGTACGACTCTGTTTTCAGCGAGCCATTAAACACACTAAAGATTGATAACCCAAATGAATTTTTCATGGATACGATACCAACATCAAATCATATATCAGACGTCACCCTATCCCCACTGGATTTTGAAGAAGCCATAAACAGTATGCCTATGCACTCTGCACCAGGCCCGGATTCTTGGAACTCCATATTCATAAAGAACTGTAAAAAACCACTATCGCAGGCCCTCCACATTCTGTGGAGACAAAGCCTAGATACTGGCGTTATTCCTGATATACTAAAAACAGCAGAGATAGCACCACTTCATAAAGGAGGAAATAAGGCAGAGGCAAAAAATTACAGACCGATAGCGCTAACATAAAAATCATAATAAAAATTATTTGAGAGAGTGCTAAGAAGTAAAATCACAAAATACATGGAATCACAGCAACTCCATAACCCCGGACAACATGGTTTCAGAACAGGGCGCTCTTGCCTGTCGCAGTTGCTGGACCACTATGATATGGCATTAGATGCTATGGAAGACAAACATAACGCGGATATAATTTACACAGATTTCGCAAAAGCTTTTGATAAATGTGACCATGGTGTTATTGCACATAAAATGCGTTCAAAAGGAATTACCGGAAAAATAGGCAGATGGATCTACAATTTCCTGACCAACAGAACCCAATGTGTAATAGTCAACAAAATAAAATCCAGCCCATCAACCGTGAAGAGCTCAGTCCCCCAGGGTTCTGTGCTTGCTCCAGTACTTTTTCTCATCCTCATTTCGGACATAGACAAGAACACAACCTATAGCACTGTATCATCCTTTCCAGATGACACTAAGATCTTCATGAGAGTAGGCAACATAGAGGACACGGCGAACCTACAGTCAGATGTAGATCAGGTCTTTCTATGGGCTACAGAAAATAATATGGTGTTTAACGAAGATAAGTTCCAGCTCATGCGCTATGGAAAAAATGAAAATATAAAAACGGAAACCACGTACAAAACTCAGGCAAATCATAACATAGAACGAAAAGGCAATGTAAAGGATCTGGGTGTACTCATGTCGGAAGACCTTACCTTTAAAGAACACAATAAAGTAGCCGTCACAACTGCAAGAAAAATGACAGGTTGGATAACAAGAACTTTTCACACTAGAGATGCTATACCGATGATGATACTTTTCAAAACGCTTGTGCTCTCTAGAGTGGAGTACTGCTGCACCTTTCAAAGCTGGAGAAATTACTGACCTGGAGAGCGTGCAGAGATCCTTTACTGCTAGAATCCACTCAGTAAAACATCGAAACTATTGGGACCGACTAAAGAGCCTAAAACTGTACTCCCTTGAGCGCAGGCGGGAGAGGTACATAATAATTTACACGTGGAAAATATTAGAGGGGCTGGTCCCAAACCTGCACACAGAAATAACATCACATGAGACCAGAAGACATGGCAGGATGTGCAGAATACCCCCGTTGAAAAACAGAGGTGCAACTGGTACTCTGAGAGAGAACTCTATCAACATCAGAGGCCCGAGACTGTTCAACACGCTTCCACTACACATAAGGGGCATAACTGGCCGACCCCTCACAGTGTTCAAGAGAGAACTGGATAAGCACCTCCAAAGGATACCTGATCAACCAGGCTGTGACTCGAACGTCAGGCTGCGAGCAGCCGCGTCCAACAGCCTGGTTGATCAGTCCGGCAACCAGGAGGCCTGGTCGACGACCGGGCCGCGGGGACGCTAAGCCCCGGAAGCACCTCAAGGTAAGGAGGTCACTAGCAGTCACTGAGGGTCACTAGCAGTCACTGGGGGTCACTAGCAGTCACTGGGGGTCACTAACAGTCACTGGGGGGTCACTAGCAGTCACTGGGGTCACTAGCAGTCACTGGGGTCACTAGCAGTCACTGGTGTCTCTAGCAGTCATTGGGGTCACTAGCAGTCACAGGGGTCACTAGCAGTCACTGGGGTCACAAGCAGTCACTGGGGTCACTTGAAGTCACTAGGGTCACTAGTAGACACTGAGGTCACTAGCAGTCACTGGGGTCACTAGTAGACACTGGGGGTCACTAGCAGTCACTGGGGTCTCGAGCAGTCACTGGGGGTCACTAGCAGTCACTGGGGGTCACTAGCAGACACTGGGGGTCACTAGCAGTCACTGGGGTCACCAGCAGTCACTGGGGTTACTAGTAGTCGCTGGAGGTCACTAGCAGTCACTGGGGTCACTAGCAGTCACTGGGGTAACTAGCAGTCACTCGGCGTCACGAGCAGTCACTGGGGTTACTAGTAGTCGCTGGAGGTCACTAGCAGTCACGGGTCACTAGCAGTCACTGGGGTCACTAGCATTCACTGGGGTCACTAGCAGTCACTGGGGATCACTAGCAGTCACTGAAGTCACTAGCATTCCCTGGGGTCACCCTGCTGTCACTGGGGTCACTAGCAGTCACTGGGGGTCACTAACAGTCACTGGGGTAACTAGCAGTCACTGGGGTCACCAGCAGTCACCGGGGTCACTAGCAGTTACTGGGGTCACTAGCAGTCACTGGGGTCACTAGCAGTCACTGGGGGGTCACTAGCAGTTACTGGGGTCACTAGTAGTCACTGGGGTCACTAGCAGTCACTGGTGTCACTAGCAGTCACTGGGGTCACTAGCAGTCACTGGGGGTCACTAGCAGTCACTGGGGTCACTAACAGTCACTGGGGTCACCAGCAGTCACTGGGCGTCACGAGCAGTCACTGGGGTCACTAGCAGTCACTGGGGTCACCAGCAGTCACCGGGGTCACTAGAAGTTACTGGGGTCACAAGCAGTCACTGGGGTCACTTGCAGTCACTAAGGTCACTAGTAGACACTGAGGTCACTAGCAGTCACTGGGGTCACTAGTAGACACTGGGGGTCACTAGCAGTCACTGGGGTCTCGAGCAGTCACTGGGGGTCACTAGCAGTCACTGGGGGTCACTAGCAGACACTGGGGGTCACTGGGGTCACCAGCAGTCACTGGGGCTCACTATCAGTCACTTTGGGTCCCTAGCAGTCACTGGGGTCAATAGTAGTCACTGGGGGTCACTAGCAGTCACTGAGGGTCACTAGCAGTCACTGGGGGTCACTAGCAGTCACTGGGGGTCACTAACAGTCACTGGGGGGTCACTAGCAGTCACTGGGGTCACTAGCAGTCACTGGGGTCACTAGCAGTCACTGGGGTCACTAGCAGTCACTGGTGTCTCTAGCAGTCATTAGGGTCACTAGCAGTCACAGGGGTCACTAGCAGTCACTGGGGTCAAAAGCAGTCACTGGGGTCACTTGCAGTCACTGGGGTCACTTGCAGTCACTAGGGTCACTAGTAGACACTGAGGTCACTAGTAGTCACTTGGGTCACTAGTAGACACTGGGGGTCACTAGCAGTCACTGGGTTCTCGAACAGTCACTGGGGGGTCACTAGCAGTCACTGGGGGTCACTAGCAGTCACTGGGGTCACTAGCAGTCACTGGGGTCACTAGCAGTCACTGGGGTCACTAGCAATCACTGGGGTCACTAGCAGTCACTGGGGTCACTAGCAATCACTGGAGTCACTAGCAGTCACTGGGGTCACTAGCAATCACTGGAGTCACTAGCAGTCACTCGGGTCACTAACAGTCACTGGGGGTCACCAGCAGTCACTGGGGGTCACTAACAGTCACTGGGGTTATTAGCAGTCACACGGGTCACTAGCAGTCACTGGGGGTCACTGGCAGTCACTGGGGGTCATTAGCAGTTACTGGGGTCACTAGCAGTCACTGGTGTCACTAGCAGTCACTGGGGTCACTAGCAGTCTCTGGGGTCACCAGCAGTCACTGGGGGTCACATCACTAGCAGTCACTGGGGGTCACTTGCAGTCACTGGGGTCACCAGAAGACACTGGGGTCACCAGCAGACACTGGGGGTCACTAGCAGTTTCTGAGGGTCACTAGCAGTCACTGGGGGTAACTAGGAGTCACTGGGGGTCACTAACATTCACTGGGGGTCACTAGCAGACACTGGGGTCACTAGCAGTCTCTGGGGTCACTAGAAGTCACCGGTGTCTCTAGAAGTCACTGGGGTCACTAGCAGTCACAGGGGTCACTAGCAGTCACTGGGGTCACTAGCAGTCACTGGGGTCACTAGCAGTCACTGGGGTCACTAGCAGTCACAGGGGTCACTAGCAGTCACTGGGGTCACTAGTGGACACTGAGGTCACTATCAGTCACTGGGGCTCAATATCAGTCACTTCGGGTCCCTAGCAGTCACTGGGGTCAATAGTAGTCACTGGGGGTCACTAGCAGTCACTGAGGGTCACTAGCAGTCACTGGGGGTCACTAGCAGTCACTGGGGGTCACTAACAGTCACTGGGGGGTCACTAGCAGTCACTGGGGTCACTAGCAGTCACTGGGGTCACTAGCAGTCACTGGTGTCTCTAGCAGTCATTAGGGTCACTAGCAGTCACAGGGGTCACTAGCAGTCACTGGGGTCACAAGCAGTCACTGGGGTCACTTGCAGTCACTGGGGTCACTTGCAGTCACTAGGGTCACTAGTAGACACTGAGGTCACTAGTAGTCACTTGGGTCACTAGTAGACTCTGGGGGTCACTAGCAGTCACTGGGTTCTCGAGCAGTCACTGGGGGTCACTAGCAGTCACTGGGGGTCACTAGCAGTCACTGGGGTCACTAGCAGTCACTGGGGTCACTAGCAGTCACTGGGGTCACTAGCAATCACTGGGGTCACTAGCAGTCACTGGGGTCACTAGCAATCACTGGAGTCACTAGCAGTCACTGGGGTCACTAGCAGTCACTAGCAGTCACTGGGGTCACCAGCAGTCACTGGGGGTCACTTGCAGTCACTGGGGTCACCAGAAGACACTGGGGTCACCAGCAGACACTGGGGGTCACTAGCAGTCACTGGGGTCACTAGCAGTTACTGAGGTCACTAGCAGTCACTGGGGTAACTAGCAGTCACTGGGGTCACCGGCAGACACTGGGGGTCACTGGGGTAACTAGCAGTCACTGGGGTCACCGGCAGACACTGGGGGTCACTAGCAGTCACTGGGGTCACCGGCAGACACTGGGGGTCACTAGCAGTCACTAGTGACTGCTAGTCACTAGTGACTGAGGTCACTAGCAGTCACTGGGGTCACTAGCAGTCACTGGGGTCACTAGCAGTCACTGGGGTCACCGGCAGACACTGGGGGTCACTAGCAGTCACTGAGGTCACTAGCAGTCACTGGGGTCACTAGCAGTCACTGGGGTCACCAGCAGTCACTGGGGGTCATTAGCAGTCCCTGGGGTCACTAGTAGTCACTGGGGACACTAGCAGGCACTGGGGGTCACTAGCAGTTACTGGGGGTCACTATCAGTCACTTTGGGTCCCTAGCAGTCATTGGGGTCAATAATAGTCACTGAGGTGACTCAGTGACTCAGTCTGTTACTCAGATCACAACTTAATTGAAGTTATGACAACCATGGGGAGTAGACCTTCAAAACCAGTCCAGATTCCCGGTGGAGGAGATTTCAGCAAATTCAACTTCAATAATAAACAGATAAACTGGGAGCGAATAAACCAGGACTTCACAGAAATAAACTGGGAAGAACAGCTAGGAAATGCAAACCTGAACCAGTGCCTGGAAAAAATAAGCTCAGTAGCACTGGAAATATGTTCAAACCGCATACCTCTAAGAAAAAAGAGGAAGAGATGCAGATTGGAACGGGAACGTCGTTCCCTATATAGGCGAAGAAAACGAATCGCGGAACAACTTGAGAGTCGCACCCTATCTCAAGAACGGCGAAGAAGGTTAGGTAGAGAAATAGAAACAATTGAACGGAAGCTACAAGAATCATACAGAACCCAGGAGAGGCAAAGTGAGCAAAAGGCCATCAGTGAAATAGAAAGAAATCCGAAATATTTTTTCTCCTATGCAAAATCAAGATCAAAAACCACATCTAGTATCGGGCCCCTGCGAAAGGGAGATGGAACTTTCACCGATGACAACAAAGAAATGAGCGAGCTACTGAGGACGCAGTACGACTCTGTTTTCAGCGAGCCATTAAACACACTAAAGATTGATAACCCAAATGAATTTTTCATGGATACGATACCAACATCAAATCATATATCAGACGTCACCCTATCCCCACTGGATTTTGAAGAAGCCATAAACAGTATGCCTATGCACTCTGCACCAGGCCCGGATTCTTGGAACTCCATATTCATAAAGAACTGTAAAAAACCACTATCGCAGGCCCTCCACATTCTGTGGAGACAAAGCCTAGATACTGGCGTTATTCCTGATATACTAAAAACAGCAGAGATAGCACCACTTCATAAAGGAGGAAATAAGGCAGAGGCAAAAAATTACAGACCGATAGCGCTAACATAAAAATCATAATAAAAATTATTTGAGAGAGTGCTAAGAAGTAAAATCACAAAATACATGGAATCACAGCAACTCCATAACCCCGGACAACATGGTTTCAGAACAGGGCGCTCTTGCCTGTCGCAGTTGCTGGACCACTATGATATGGCATTAGATGCTATGGAAGACAAACATAACGCGGATGTAATTTACACAGATTTCGCAAAAGCTTTTGATAAATGTGACCATGGTGTTATTGCACATAAAATGCGTTCAAAAGGAATTACCGGAAAAATAGGCAGATGGATCTACAATTTCCTGACCAACAGAACCCAATGTGTAATAGTCAACAAAATAAAATCCAGCCCATCAACCGTGAAGAGCTCAGTCCCCCAGGGTACTGTGCTTGCTCCAGTACTTTTTCTCATCCTCATTTCGGACATAGACAAGAACACAACCTATAGCACTGTATCATCCTTTGCAGATGACACTAAGATCTTCATGAGAGTAGGCAACATAGAGGACACGGCGAACCTACAGTCAGATGTAGATCAGGTCTTTCTATGGGCTACAGAAAATAATATGGTGTTTAACGAAGATAAGTTCCAGCTCATGCGCTATGGAAAAAATGAAAATATAAAAACGGAAACCACGTACAAAACTCAGGCAAATCATAACATAGAACGAAAAGGCAATGTAAAGGATCTGGGTGTACTCATGTCGGAAGACCTTACCTTTAAAGAACACAATAAAGTAGCCGTCACAACTGCAAGAAAAATGACAGGTTGGATAACAAGAACTTTTCACACTAGAGATGCTATACCGATGATGATACTTTTCAAAACGCTTGTGCTCTCTAGAGTGGAGTACTGCTGCACCTTTCAAAGCTGGAGAAATTACTGACCTGGAGAGCGTGCAGAGATCCTTTACTGCTAGAATCCACTCAGTAAAACATCGAAACTATTGGGACCGACTAAAGAGCCTAAAACTGTACTCCCTTGAGCGCAGGCGGGAGAGGTACATGATAATTTACACGTGGAAAATATTAGAGGGGCTGGTCCCAAACCTGCACACAGAAATAACATCACATGAGACCAGAAGACATGGCAGGATGTGCAGAATACCCCCGTTGAAAAACAGGTGCAACTGGTACTCTGAGAGAGAACTCTATCAACATCAGAGGCCCGAGACTGTTCAACACGCTTCCACTACACATAAGGGGCATAACTGGCCGACCCCTCACAGTGTTCAAGAGAGAACTGGATAAGCACCTCCAAAGGATACCTGATCAACCAGGCTGTGACTCGTACGTCAGGCTGCGAGCAGCCGCGTCCAACAGCCTGGTTGATCAGTCCGGCAACCAGGAGGCCTGGTCGACGACCGGGCCGCGGGGACGCTAAGCCCCGGAAGCACCTCAAGGTAAGGAGGTCACTAGCAGTCACTGAGGGTCACTAGCAGTCACTGGGGGTCACTAGCAGTCACTGGGGGTCACTAACAGTCACTGGGGGGTCACTGGGGTCACTAGCAGTCACTGCGGTCACTAGCAGTCACTGGTGTCTCTAGCAGTCATTGGGGTCACTAGCAGTCACAGGGGTCACTAGCAGTCACTGGGGTCACAAGCAGTCAATGGGGTCACTTGAAGTCACTAGGGTCACTAGTAGACACTGAGGTCACTAGCAGTCACTGGGGTCACTAGTAGACACTGGGGGTCACTAGCAGTCACTGGGGTCTCGAGCAGTCACTGGGGGTCACTAGCAGTCACTAGGGGTCACTAGCAGACACTGGGGGTCACTAGCAGTCACTGGGGTCACCAGCAGTCACTGGGGTTAATAGTAGTCGCTGGAGGTCACTAGCAGTCACTGGGGTCACTAGCAGTCACTGGGGTAACTAGCAGTCACTCGGCGTCACGAGCAGTCACTGGGGTTACTAGTAGTCGCTGGAGGTCACTAGCAGTCACTAGCAGTCACTGGGGTCACTAGCATTCACTGGGGTCACTAGCAGTCACTGTTGATCACTAGCAGTCACTGGGGTCACTAGCATTCCCTGGGGTCACTAGCTGTCACTGGGATCACTAGCAGTCACTGGGGGTCACTAACAGTCACTGGGGTAACTAGCAGTCACTGGGCGTCACGAGAAGTCACTGGGGTCACTAGCAGTCACTGGGGTCACCAGCAGTCACCGGGGTCACTAGCAGTTACTGGGGTCACAAGCAGTCACTGGGGTCACTTGCAGTCACTAGGGTCACTAGTCGACACTGAGGTTACTAGCAGTCACTGGGGTCACTAGTAGACACTGGGGGTCACTAGCAGTCACTGGGGTCTCGAGCAGTCACTGGGGGTCACTAGCAGTCACTGGGGGTCACTAGCAGACACTGGGGGTCACTGGGGTCACCAGCAGTCACTGGAGTCACCAGCAGTCACTGGGGGTCACTGGGGTCACCAGCAGTCACTGGAGTCACCAGCAGTCACTGGGGCCACTAGCAGTCAATGGGGTAACTAGCAGTCACTCGGCGTCACGAGCAGTCACTGGGGTTACTAGTAGTCGCTGGAGGTCACTAGCAGTCACTGGGGTCACCAGCAGTCACTGGGGGTCACGTCACTTCCAGTCACTGGGGGTCACTAGCATTCACTGGGGTCACCAGAAGACACTGGGGTCACCAGCAGTCACTGGGGTCACCAGCAGTCACTGGGGGTCACTAGCAGTCACTGGGGGTCACTAGCAGGCACTGGGGTCACTAGCAGTCACTAGGGGTTACTAGCAGTCACAGGGGTCACTAGCAGACACTGGGGGTCATTAACAGTCACTGTGGTCACTAGCATTCACTAGGGTCACTAGCAGTCACTGGGGTCACTAGCAGTCACTGGGGTCACTAGCAGTCACTGGGGGTCACTAGCAGTCACCGGTGTCACTAGCAGACACTGGGGGTCACTAGCAGTCACTGGGGTCACTAGCAGTCACTGGGTTCACTAGCAGTCACTGGGGTCACTAGCAGTCACTGGGGTCACTAGCAATCACTGGGGTCACTAGCAGTCACTGGGGTCACTAGCAATCACTGGAGTCACTAGCAGTCACTGGGGTCACTAGCAATCACTGGAGTTACTAGCAGTCACTCGGGTCACTAACAGTCACTGGGGGTCACCAGCAGTCACTGGGGGTCACCAGCAGTCACTGGGGGTCACTAGCAGTCACTGGGGTTATTAGCAGTCACTCGGGACACTAGCAGTCACTGTGGGTCACTAGCAGTCACTGGGGGTCACTAGCAGTTACTGGGGTCACTAGCAGTCACTGGTGTCACTAGCAGTCACTGGGGTCACTAGCAGTCACTGGGGTCACCAGCAGTCACTGGGGGTCACATCACTTGCAGTCACTGGGGGTCACTAGCAGTCACTGGGGGTC
This sequence comes from Procambarus clarkii, assembly GCF_040958095.1. Taxonomy (NCBI): domain Eukaryota; kingdom Metazoa; phylum Arthropoda; class Malacostraca; order Decapoda; family Cambaridae; genus Procambarus; species Procambarus clarkii. The sequence goes on along the minus strand of NC_091183.1, from coordinate 7,795,802 downwards.
ACTAGCAGTCACTGGGGTCACCAGAAGACACTGGGGTCACCAGCAGAAACTGGGGGTCACTAGCAGTCACTGGGGTCACTAGCAGTCACTGGGGTCACCGGCAGACACTGGGGGTCACTAGCAGTCACTGGGGTCACTTGCAGTCACTGGGGGTCACTAGCAGTCACTGAGGTCACTAGCAAACTCTGGGGTCACTAGCAGTCAATGGGGTCACCAGCAGTCACTGGGGGTCACTAGCAGTCACAGAGGGGTCACTAGCAGACACAGGGGGTCACTAGCAGTCACTGGTGGTCACTAGCAGTCACTGGGGTCACTAGCAGTCACTGGGGTCACTAGCAGTCACTGGGGTCACTGGCAGTCACTGGGGTCACCAGCAGTCACTGGGGACACTAGCAGGCACTGGGGGTCACTAGCAGTCACTGGGGGTGACTATCAGTCACTGGGGGTCATTATCAGTCACTTTGGGTCCCTAGCAGTCACTGGGGTCAATAATAGTCACTGGGGGTCACTAGCAGTCACTGAGGGTCACTAGCAGTCACTGGGGGTAACTAGCAGTCACTGGGGGTCACTAACATTCACTGGGGGTCACTAGCAGACACTGGGGTCACTAGCAGTCTCTGGGGTCACTAGAAGTCACCGGTGTCTCTAGAAGTCACTGGGGTCACTAGCAGTCACAGGGGTCACTAGCAGTCACTGGGGTCACTAGCAGTCACTGGGGTCACTAGCAGTCACTGGGGTCACTAGCAGTCACAGGGGTCACTAGCAGTCACTGGGGTCACTAGTAGACACTGAGGTCACTATCAGTCACTGGGGCTCACTATCAGTCACTTTGGGTCCCTAGCAGTCACTGGGGTCAATAGTAGTCACTGGGGGTCACTAGCAGTCACTGAGGGTCACTAGCAGTCACTGGGGGTCACTAGCAGTCACTGGGGGTCACTAACAGTCACTGGGGGTCACTAGCAGTCACTGGGGTCACTAGCAGTCACTGGGGTCACTAGCAGTCACTGGTGTCTCTAGCAGTCATTAGGGTCACTAGCAGTCACAGGGGTCACTAGCAGTCACTGGGGTCACAAGCAGTCACTGGGGTCACTTGCAGTCACTGGGGTCACTTGCAGTCACTAGGGTCACTAGTAGACACTGAGGTCACTAGTAGCCACTTGGGTCACTAGTAGACACTGGGGTCACTAGCAGTCACTGGGGGTCACTAGCAGTCACTGGGGTCACTAGCAGTCACTGGGGTCACTAGCAATCACTTGAGTCACTAGCAGTCACTCGGGTCACTAACAGTCATTGGGGGTCACCAGCAGTCACTGGGGGTCACTAACAGTCACTGGGGTTATTAGCAGTCACACGGGTCACTAGCAGTCACTGGGGGTCACTAGCAGTTACTGTGGGCCACTAGCAGTCACTGGGGGTCACTAGCAGTTACTGGGGTCACTAGCAGTCACTGGTGTCACTAGCAGTCACTGGGGTCACTAGCAGTCTCTGGGGTCACCAGCAGTCACTGGGGGTCACATCACTAGCAGTCACTGGGGGTCACTTGCAGTCACTGGGGTCACCAGAAGACACTGGGGTCACCAGCAGACACTGGGGGTCACTAGCAGTCACTGGGGTCACTAGCAGTTACTGAGGGTCACTAGCAGTCACTGGGGGTAACTAGCAGTCACTGGGGGTCACTAACGTTCACTGGGGGTCACTAGCAGACACTGGGGTCACTAGCAGTCTCTGGGGTCACTAGAAGTCACTGGGGTCACTTGCAGTCACTGGGGTCACTTGCAGTCACTAGGGTCACTAGTAGACACTGAGGTCACTAGTAGTCACTTGGGTCAGTAGTAGACACTGGGGGTCACTAGCAGTCACTGGGTTCTCGAGCAGTCACTGGGGGTCACTAGCAGTCACTGGGGGTCACTAGCAGTCACTGGGGTCACTAGCAGTCACTGGGTTCTCGAGCAGTCACTGGGGGTCACTAGCAGTCACTGGGGGTCATTAGCAGTCACTGGTGTCACTAGCAGTCACTGGGGTCACTAGCAGTCACTGGGGTCACTAGCAATCACTGGGGTCACTTGCAGTCACTGGGATCACTAGCAATCACTGGAGTCACTAGCAGTCACTGGGGTCACTAGCAGTCACTGGGGTCACCAGCAGTCACTGGGGGTCACTTGCAGTCACTGGGGTTACCAGAAGACACTGGGGTCACCAGCAGACACTGGGGGTCACTAGCAGTAACTGGGGTCACTAGCAGTTACTGAGGTCACTAGCAGTCACTGGGGTAACTAGCAGTCACTGGGGTCACCGGCAGACACTGGGGGTCACTAGGGTAACTAGCAGTCACTGGGGTCACCGGCAGACACTGGGGGTCACTAGCAGTCACTGTGGTCACTAGCAGTCACTGGGGTCACCGGCAGACACTGGGGGGTCACTAGCAGTCACTGAGGTCACTAGCAGTCACTGGGGTCACTAGCAGTCACTGGGGTCACTAGCAGTCACTGGGGTCACCGGCAGACACTGGGGGTCACTAGCAGTCACTGAGGTCACTAGCAGTCACTGGGGTCACTAGCAGTCACTGGGGTCACCAGCAGTCACTGGGGGTCATTAGCAGTCCATGGGGTCACTAGTAGTCACTGGGGACACTAGCAGGCACTGGGGGTCACTAGCAGTTACTGGGGGTCACTATCAGTCACTTTGGGTCCCTAGAAGTCATTGGGGTCAATAATAGTCACTGAGGTGACTCAGTCACTCAGTCTGTTACTCAGATCACAACTTAATTGAAGTTATGACAACCATGGGGAGTAGACCTTCAAAACCAGTCAAGATTCCCGGTGGAGGAGATTTCAGCAAATTCAACTTCAATAATAAACAGATAAACTGGGATCGAATAAACCAGGACTTCACAGAAATAAACTGGGAAGAACAGCTAGGAAATGCAAACCTGAACCAGTGCCTGGAAAAAATAAGCTCAGTAGCACTGGAAATATGTTCAAACCGCATACCTCTAAGAAAAAAGAGGAAGAGATGCAGATTGGAACGGGAACGTCGTTCCCTATATAGGCGAAGAAAACGAATCGCGTAACAACTTGAGAGTCGCACCCTATCTCAAGAACGGCGAAGAAGGTTAGGTAGAGAAATAGAAACAATTGAACGGAAGCTACAAGAATTAACAGAACCTAGGAGAGGCAAAGTGAGCAAAAGGCCATCAGTGAAATAGAAAGAAATCCGAAATATTTTTTCTCCTATGCAAAATCAAGATAAAAAACCACATCTAGTATCGGGCCCCTGCGAAAGGGAGATGGAACTTTCACCGATGACAACAAAGAAATGAGCGAGCTACTGAGGACGCAGTACGACTCTGTTTTCAGCGAGCCATTAAACACACTAAAGATTGATAACCCAAATGAATTTTTCATGGATACGATACCAACATCAAATCATATATCAGACGTCACCCTATCCCCACTGGATTTTGAAGAAGCCATAAACAGTATGCCTATGCACTCTGCACCAGGCCCGGATTCTTGGAACTCCATATTCATAAAGAACTGTAAAAAACCACTATCGCAGGCCCTCCACATTCTGTGGAGACAAAGCCTAGATACTGGCGTTATTCCTGATATACTAAAAACAGCAGAGATAGCACCACTTCATAAAGGAGGAAATAAGGCAGAGGCAAAAAATTACAGACCGATAGCGCTAACATAAAAATCATAATAAAAATTATTTGAGAGAGTGCTAAGAAGTAAAATCACAAAATACATGGAATCACAGCAACTCCATAACCCCGGACAACATGGTTTCAGAACAGGGCGCTCTTGCCTGTCGCAGTTGCTGGACCACTATGATATGGCATTAGATGCTATGGAAGACAAACATAACGCGGATGTAATTTACACAGATTTCGCAAAAGCTTTTGATAAATGTGACCATGGTGTTATTGCACATAAAATGCGTTCAAAAGGAATTACCGGAAAAATAGGCAGATGGATCTACAATTTCCTGACCAACAGAACCCAATGTGTAATAGTCAACAAAATAAAATCCAGCCCATCAACCGTGAAGAGCTCAGTCCCCCAGGGTACTGTGCTTGCTCCAGTACTTTTTCTCATCCTCATTTCGGACATAGACAAGAACACAACCTATAGCACTGTATCATCCTTTGCAGATGACACTAAGATCTTCATGAGAGTAGGCAACATAGAGGACACGGCGAACCTACAGTCAGATGTAGATCAGGTCTTTCTATGGGCTACAGAAAATAATATGGTGTTTAACGAAGATAAGTTCCAGCTCATGCGCTATGGAAAAAATGAAAATATAAAAACGGAAACCACGTACAAAACTCAGGCAAATCATAACATAGAACGAAAAGGCAATGTAAAGGATCTGGGTGTACTCATGTCGGAAGACCCTACCTTTAAAGAACACAATAAAGTAGCCGTCACAACTGCAAGAAAAATGACAGGTTGGATAACAAGAACTTTTCACACTAGAGATGCTATACCGATGATGATACTTTTCAAAACGCTTGTGCTCTCTAGAGTGGAGTACTGCTGCACCTTTCAAAGCTGGAGAAATTACTGACCTGGAGAGCGTGCAGAGATCCTTTACTGCTAGAATCCACTCAGTAAAACATCGAAACTATTGGGACCGACTAAAGAGCCTAAAACTGTACTCCCTTGAGCGCAGGCGGGAGAGGTACATAATAATTTACACGTGGAAAATATTAGAGGGGCTGGTCCCAAACCTGCACACAGAAATAACATCACATGAGACCAGAAGACATGGCAGGATGTGCAGAATACCCCCGTTGAAAAACAGAGGTGCATCTGGTACTCTGAGAGAACTCTATCAACATCAGAGGCCCGAGACTGTTCAACACGCTTCCACTACACATAAGGGGCATAACTGGCCGACCCCTCACAGTGTTCAAGAGAGAACTGGATAAGCACCTCCAAAGGATACCTGATCAACCAGGCTGTGACTCGTACGTCAGGCTGCGAGCAGCCGCGTCCAACAGCCTGGTTGATCAGTCCGGCAACCAGGAGGCCTGGTCGACGACCGGGCCGCGGGGACGCTAAGCCCCGGAAGCACCTCAAGGTAAGGAGGTCACTAGCAGTCACTAAGGGTCACTAGCAGTCACTGGGGGTCACTAGCAGTCACTGGGGGTCACTAACAGTCACTGGGGGGTCACTAGCAGTCACTGGGGTCACTAGCAGTCACTGGGGTCACTAGCAGTCACTGGTGTCTCTAGCAGTCATTGGGGTCACTAGCAGTCACAGGGGTCACTAGCAGTCACTGGGGTCACAAGCAGTCACTGGGGTCACTTGAAGTCACTAGGGTCACTAGTAGACACTGAGGTCACTAGCAGTCACTGGGGTCACAAGTAGACACTGGGGGTCACTAGCAGTCACTGGGGTCTCGAGCAGTCACCGGGGGTCACTAGCAGTCACTGGGGGTCACTAGCAGACACTGGGGGTCACTAGCAGTCACTGGGGTCACCAGCAGTCACTGGGGTTACTAGTAGTCGCTGGAGGTCACTAGCAGTCACTGGGGTCACTAGCAGTCACTGGGGTAACTAGCAGTCACTCGGCGTCACGAGCAGTCACTGGGGTTACTAGTAGTCGCTGGAGGTCACTAGCAGTCACGGGTCACTAGCAGTCACTGGGGTCACTAGCATTCACTGGGGTCACTAGCAGTCACTGGGGATCACTAGCAGTCACTGGGGTCACTAGCATTCCCTGGGGTCACCCTGCTGTCACTGGGGTCACTAGCAGTCACTGGGGGTCACTAACAGTCACTGGGGTAACTAGCAGTCACTGGGGTCACCAGCAGTCACCGGGGTCACTAGCAGTTACTGGGGTCACTAGCAGTCACTGGGGTCACTAGCAGTCACTGGGGGGTCACTAGCAGTTACTGGGGTCACTAGCAGTCACTGGGGTCACTAGCAGTCACTGGTGTCACTAGCAGTCACTGGGGTCACTAGCAGTCACTGGGGGTCACTAGCAGTCACTGGGGTCACTAACAGTCACTGGGGTCACCAGCAGTCACTGGGCGTCACGAGCAGTCACTGGGGTCACTAGCAGTCACTGGGGTCACCAGCAGTCACCGGGGTCACTAGCAGTTACTGGGGTCACAAGCAGTCACTGGGGTCACTTGCAGTCACTAAGGTCACTAGTAGACACTGAGGTCACTAGCAGTCACTGGGGTCACTAGCAGTCACTGGGGGGTCACTAGCAGTTACTGGGGTCACTAGCAGTCACTGGGGTCACTAGCAGTCACTGGTGTCACTAGCAGTCACTGGGGACACTAGCAGTCACTGGGGGTCACTAGCAGTCACTGGGGTCACTAACAGTCACTGGGGTCACCAGCAGTCACTGGGCGTCACGAGCAGTCACTGGGGTCACTAGCAGTCACTGGGGTCACCAGCAGTCACCGGGGTCACTAGCAGTTACTGGGGTCACAAGCAGTCACTGGGGTCACTTGCAGTCACTAAGGTCACTAGTAGACACTGAGGTCACTAGCAGTCACTGGGGTCACTAGTAGACACTGGGGGTCACTAGCAGTCACTGGGGTCTCGAGCAGTCACTGGGGGTCACTAGCAGTCACTGGGGGTCACTAGCAGACACTGGGGGTCACTGGGGTCACCAGCAGTCGCTGGAGGTCACTAGCAGTCACTGGGGTCACTAGCAGTCACTGGGGTCACTAGCATTCACTGGGGTCACTAGCATTCACTGGGGATCACTAGCAGTCACTGGGGTAACTAGCATTCCCTGGGGTCACCCTGCTGTCACTGGGGTCACTAGCAGTCACTGGGGGTCACTAACAGTCACTGGGGTAACTAGCAGTCACTGGGGTCACCAGCAGTCACCGGGGTCACTAGCAGTTACTGGGGTCACTAGCAGTCACTGGGGTCACTAGCAGTCACTGGGGGGTCACTAGCAGTTACTGGGGTCACTAGCAGTCACTGGGGTCCCTAGCAGTCACTGGTGTCACTAGCAGTCACTGGGGTCACTAGCAGTCACTGGGGGTCACTAGCAGTCACTGGGGTCACTAACAGTCACTGGGGTCACCAGCAGTCACTGGGGGTCACGTCATTTGCAGTTACTGGGGGTCACTAGCAGTCACTGGGGTCACCAGAAGACACTGGGGTCACCAGCAGTCACTGGGGTCACCAGCAGTCACTGGGGGTCACTAGCAGTCACTGGGGGTCACTAGCAGTCACTGGGGTCACTAGCAATCACTAGGGGTTACTAGCAGTCACAGGGGTCACTAGCAGACACTGGGGGTCATTAACAGTCACTGGGATCACTAGCATTCACTAGGGTCACTAGCAGTCACTGGGGTCACTAGCAGTCACTGGGGTCACTAGCAGTCACTGGTGGGTCACTAGCAGTCACCGGTGTCACTAGCAGACACTGGGGGTCACTAGCAGTCACTAGCAGTCATTGGGTTCACTAGCAGTCACTGGGGTCACTAGCAGTCACTGGGGTCACTAGCAATCACTGGGGTCACTAGCAGTCACTGGGGTCACTAGCAATCACTGGAGTCACTAGCAGTCACTGGGGTCACTAGCAATCACTGGAGTCACTAGCAGTCACTCGGGTCACTAACCGTCACTGATGGTCACCAGCAGTCACTGGGGGTCACCAGCAGTCACTGGGGGTCACTAGTAGTCACTGGGGTTATTAGCAGTCACTCGGGTCACTAGCAGTCACTGTGGGTCACTAGCAGTCACTGGGGGTCACTAGCAGTTACTGGGGTCACTAGCAGTCACTGGAGTCACTAGCAGTCACTGGGGTCACTAGCAGTCATTGGGGTCACCAGCAGTCAATGGGGGTCACATCACTTGCAGTCACTGGGGGTCACTAGCAGTCACTGGGGTCACCAGAAGACACTGGGGTCACCAGCAGGCACTGGGGGTCACTAGCAGTCACTTGGGTCACTAGCAGTCACTGAGGTCACTAGCAGTCACTGGGGTCACCGGCAGACACTGGGGGTCACTAGCAGTCACTGGGGTCACTTGCAGTCACTGGGGGTCACTAGCAGTCACTGAGGTCACTAGCAGTCACTGGGGTCACTAGCAGTCACTGGGGTCACCAGCATTCACTGGGGGTCACTAGCAGCCACAGAGAGGTCACAAGAAGACACAGGGGGTCACTAGCAGTCACTGGGGGTCACTAACAGTCACTGGGGTCACTAGCAGTCACTGGGGTCACTAGCAATCACTGGAGTCACTAGCAGTCACTGGGGTCACAAGCAATCACTGGAGTCACTAGCAGTCACTCGGGTCACTAACCGTCACTGATGGTCACCAGCAGTCACTGGGGGTCACCAGCAGTCACTGGGGGTCACTAGTAGTCACTGGGGTTATTAGCAGTCACTCGGGTCACTAGCAGTCACTGTGGGTCTCTAGCAGTCACTGGGGGTCACTAGCAGTTACTGGGGTCACTAGCAGTCACTGGAGTCACTATCAGTCACTGGGGTCACTAGCAGTCATTGGGGTCACCAGCAGTCACTGGGGGTCACATCACTTGCAGTCACTGGGGGTCACTAGCAGTCACTGGGGTCACCAGAAGACACTGGGGTCACCAGCAGGCACTGGGGGTCACTAGCAGTCAATTGGGTCACTAGCAGTCACTGAGGTCACTAGCAGTCACTGGGGTCACCGGCAGACACTGGGGGTCACTAGCAGTCACTGGGGTCACTTGCAGTCACTGGTGTCACTAGCAGTCACTGGGGTCACTAGCAGTCATTGGGGTCACCTGCAGTCGCTGGGGGTCACATCACTTGCAGTCACTGGGGGTCACTAGCAGTCACTGGTGTCACCAGAAGACACATGGGTCACCAGCAGGCACTGGGGGTCACTAGCAGTCACTTGGGTCACTAGCAGTCACTGAGGTCACTAGCAGTCACTGGGGTCACTAGCAGTCACTGGGGTCACAGGCATACACTGGGGGTCACTAGCAGTCACTGGGGTCACTTGCAGTCACTGTGGGTCACTAGCAGTCACTGAGGTCACTAGCAGTCACTGGGGTCACTAGCAGTCACTGGGGTCACCAGCATTCACTGGGGTCACGAGCAGTCACTGGGGTTACTAGTAGTCGCTGGAGGTCACTAGCAATCACTGGGGTCACTAGCAGTCACTGGGGTCACTAGCATTCACTGGGGTCACTAGCAGTCACTGGGGATCACTAGCAGTCACTGGGGTCACTAGCATTCCCTGGGGGCACTTGCTGTCACTGGGGTCACTAGCAGTCACTGGGGGTCACTAACAGTCACTGGGATAACTAGCAGTCACTGGGCGTCACGAGCAGTCACTGGGGTCACCAGCAGTCACCGGGGTCACTAGCAGTTACTGGGGTCACTAGCAGTCACTGGGGTCACTAGCAGTCACTAGGGGTCAGTAGCAGTTACTGGGGTCACTAGCAGTCACTGGGGTCACTAGCAGTCACTGGTGTCACTAGCAGTCACTGGGGTCATTAGCAGTCACTGAGGGTCACTAGCTTGTCACTGGGGTCACTAGCAGTCACTGGGGTCACCAGCAGTCACTAGGGGTCACGTCACTTGCAGTCACTGGGGGTCACTAGCAGTCACTGGGGTCACCAGAAGACACAGGGGTCACCAGCAGTCACTGGGGTCACCAGCAGTCACTGGGGGTCACTAGCCGTCACTGGGGGTCACTAGCAGTCACTGGGGTCACTAGCAGTCAATAGGGGTTACGAGCAGTTACAGGGGTCACTAGCAGACACTGGGGGTCATTAACAGTCACTGGGGTCACTAGCATTCACTAGGGTCACTAGCAGTCACTGGGGTCACTAGCAGTCACTGGGGTCACTAGCAGTCACTGGGGGATCACTATCAGTCACCGGTGTTACTAGCAGACACTGGGGGTCACAAGCAGTCACAGGGGTCACTAGCAGTCACTGGGTTTACTAGCAGTCACTGGGGTCACTAGCAGTCACTGGGGTCACTAGCAATCACTGGGGTCACTAGCAGTCACTGGGGTCACTAGCAATCACTGGAGTCACTAGCAGTCACTGGGGTCACTAGCAATCACTGGAGTCACTAGCAGTCACTCGGGTCACTAACAGTCACTTGGGGTCACCAGCAGTCACTTTGGGTCACTAACAGTCACTGGGGTTAATAGCAGTCACTCGGGTCACTAGCAGTCACTGTGGGTCACTAGCAGGCACTGGGGGTCACTAGCAGTTACTGGGGTCACTAGCAGTCAATGGTGTCACTAGCAGTCACTGGTGTCACTAGCAGTCACTGGGGTCACTAGCAGTCACTGGGGTCACCAGCAGTCACTGGGGTCACATCACTTGCAGTCATTGGGGTCACATCACTTGCAGTCACTGGGGGTCATTAGCAGTCACTGGGGTAACCAGAAGACACTGGGGTCACCAGCAGACACTGGGGGTCACTAGCAGTCACTGGGGTCACTAGCAGTCACTGAGGTCACTAGCAGTCACTGGGGTCACCGGCAGACACTGGGGGTCACTAGCAGTCACTGGGGTCACTGGCAGTCACTGGGGGTCACTAGCAGTCACTGGGGTCACTAGCAGACACAGGGGGTCACTAGCAGTCACTGGGGGTCACTAGCAGTCACTGGGGTCACTAGCAGTCACTGGGGTCACTAGCAGTCACTGGGGTCATTGGGGTCACCAGCAGTCACTGGGGGTCACTAGCAGTCACTGAGGGTCACTAGCAGTCACTGGGGGTCACTAGCAGACACTGGGGGTCACTAGCCGTCACTGGGGGTCACTAGCAGTCACTGGGGTCACTAGCAGTCAATAGGGGTTACGAGCAGTCACAGGGGTCACTAGCAGACACTGGGGGTCATTAACAGTCACTGGGGTCACTAGCATTCACTAGGGTCACTAGCAGTCACTGGGGTCACTAGCAGTCACTGGGGTCACTAGCAGTCACTGGGGGATCACTATCAGTCACCGGTGTCACTAGCAGACACTGGGGGTCACTAGCAGTCACAGGGGTCACTAGCAGTCACTGGGCTTACTAGCAGTCACTGGGGTCACTAGCAGTCACTGGGGTCACTAGCAATCACTGGGGTCACTAGCAGTCACTGGGGTCACTAGCAATCACTGGAGTCACTTGCAGTCACTGGGGTCACTAGCAATCACTGGAGTCACTAGCAGTCACTCGGGTCACTAACAGTCACTTGGGGTCACCAGCAGTCACTTTGGGTCACTAACAGTCACTGGGGTTAATAGCAGTCACTCGGGTCACTAGCAGTCACTGTGGGTCACTAGCAGGAACTGGGGGTCACTAGCAGTTACTGGGGGTCACTAGCAGTCACTGGGGTCACCAGCAAAAACTGGGGTCACCAGCAGTCACTGGGGCCACTAGCAGTCACTGGGGTAACTATCAGTCACTCGGCGTCACGAGCAGTCACTGGGGTTACTAGTAGTCGCTGGAGGTCACTAGCAGTCACTGGGGTCACTAGCAGTCACTGGGGTCACTAGCAGTCACTGGGGATCACTAGCAGTCACTGGGGTCACTAGCATTCCCTGGGGTCACTAGCTGTCACTGGGGTCACTAGCAGTCACTGGAGGTCACTAACAGTCACTGGGATAACTAGCCATCACTGGGCGTCACGAGCAGTCACTGGGGTCACTAGCAGTCACTGGGGTCACCAGCAGTCACCGGGGTCACTAGCAGTTACTGGGGTCACTAGCAGTCACTGGGGTCACTAGCAGTCACTTGGGGTCACTAGCAGTTACTGGGGTCACTAGCAGTCACTGGGGTCACTAGCAGTCACTGGTGTCACTAGCAGTCACTGGGGTCATTAGCAGTCACTGGGGGTCACTAGCTTGTCACTGGGGTCACTAGCAGTCACTGGGGTCACCAGCAGTCACTGGGGGTCACGTCACTTGCAGTCACTGGGGGTCACTAGCAGTCACTGGGGTCACCAGAAGACACAGGGGTCACCAGCAGTCACTGGGGTCACCAGCAGTCACTGGGGGTCACTAGCCGTCTCTGAGGGTCACTAGCAGTCACTGGGGTCACTAGCAGTCACTAGGGGTTACTAGCAGTCACAGGGGTCACTAGCAGACACTGGGGGTCATTAACAGTCACTGGGGTCACTAGTATTCACAAGGGTCACTAGCAGTCACTGGGGTCACTAGCAGTCACTGGGGTCACTAGCAGTCACTGGGGGGTCACTATCAGTCACCGGTGTCACTAGCAGACACTGGGGGTCACTAGCAGTCACTGGGGTCACTAGCAGTCACTGGGTTCACTAGCAGTCACTGGGGTCACTAGCAGTCACTGGGGTCACTAGGAATCACTGGAGTCACTAGCAGTCACTGGGGTCACTAGAAAATCACTTGAGTCACTAGCAGTCACTCGGGTCACTAACAGTCACTTGGGGTCACCAGCAGTCACTGGGGTCACTAACAGTCACTGGGGTTATTAGCAGTCACTCGGGTCACTAGCAGTCACTGTGGGTCACTAGCAGTCACTGGGGGTCACTAGCAGTTACTGGGGTCACTAGCAGTCACTGGTGTCACTATCAGTCACTGGTGTCACTAGCAGTCACTGGGGTCACTAGCAGTCACTGGGGTCACCAGCAGTCACTGGGGGTCACATCACTTGCAGTCACTGGGGGTCACTAGCAGTCACTGGGGTAACCAGAAGACACTGGGGTCACCAGCAGACACTGGGGGTCACTAGCAGTCACTGGGGTCACTAGCAGTCACTGAGGTCACAAGCAGTCACTGGGGTCACTAGCAGTCACTGGCGTCACCGGCAGACACTGGGGGTCACTAGCAGTCACTGGGGTCACTTGCAGTCAATGGGGGTCACTAGCAGTCACTGAGGTCACTAGCAGTCACTGGGGTCACTAGCAGACACTGGGGGTCACTAGCAGTCACTGGGGTCACCAGCAGTCACTGGAGTCACCAGCAGTCACTGGGGCCACTAACGGTCACTGTGGTAACTAGCAGTCACTCGGCGTCACGAGCAGTCACTGGGGTTACTAGTAGTCGCTGGAGGTCACTAGCAGTCACTGGGGTCACTAGCAGTCACTGGGGTCACTAGCATTCACTGGGGTCACTAGCAGTCACTGGGGATCACAAGCAGTCACAGGGGTCACTATCATTCCCTGGGGTCACTAGCTGTCACTGGGGTCACTAGCAGTAACTGGGGGTCACTAACAGTCACTGGGGTAACTAGCAGTCACTGGGCGTCACGAGCAGTCACTGGGGTCACTAGCAGTCACTGGGGTCACCAGCAGTCACCGGGGTCACTAGCAGTTACTGGGGTCACTAGCAGTCACTGGGGTCACTAGCAGTCACTGGGGTCACCAGAAGACATTGGGGTCACCAGCAGTCACTGGGGTTACCAGCAGTCACTGGGGGTCACTAGCAGTCACTGGGGGTCACTAGCAGTCACTGGGTTCACTAGCAGTCACTAGGGGTTACTAGCAGTCACAGGGGTCACTAGCAGACACTGGGGGTCATTAACAGTCACTGGAGTCACTAGCTTTCACTAGGGTCACTAGCAGTCACTGGGGTCACTAGCAGTCACTGGGGTCACTAGCAGTCACTGGGGGGTCACTAGCAGTCACCGGTGTCACTAGCAGACATTGGGGGTCACTAGCAGTGACTGGGTTCACTAGCAGTCACTGGGGTCACTAGCAGTCATTGGGGTCACTAGCAATCACTGGGGTCACTAGCAGTCACTGGGGTCACTAGCAATCATTGGGGTTATTAGCAGTCACTCGGGTCACTTGCAGTCACTGTGGGTCACTAGCAGTCACTGGGGGTCACTAGCAGTTACTGGGGTCACTAGCAGTCACTGGTGTCACTAGCAGTCACTGGGGTCACTAGCAGTCACTGGGGTCACTAGCAGTCACTGGGGTCACCAACAGTCACTGGGGACACTAGCAGGCACTGGGGGTCACTAGCAGTCACTGGGGGTGACTATCAGTCACTGGGGGTCATTATCAGTCACTTTGGGTCCCTAGCAGTCACTGGGGTCAATAATAGTCACTGGGGGTCACTAGTAGTCACTGAGGGTCACTAGCAGTCACTGGGGGTAACTAGCAGTCACTGGGGGTCACTAACATTCACTGGGGGTCACTAGCAGTCACTGGGGTCACTAGCAGTCACTGGGGTCACTAGCAGTCACCGGTGTCTCTAGAAGTCACTGGGGTCAATAGCAGTCACAGGGGTCACTAGCAGTCACTGGGGTCACTAGCAGTCACTGGGGTCACTAGCAGTCACTGGGGTCACTAGCAGTCACTGGGGTCACTAGTAGACACTGAGGTCACTATCAGTCACTGGGGGTCACTATCATTCACTTTGGGTCCCTAGCAGTCACTGGGGTCAATAGTAGTCACTGAGGGTCATTAGCAGTCACTGAAGGTCACTAGCAGTCACTGGGGTCACTAGCAGTCACTGGGGTCACTATCAGTCACTGGGGTCACTAGCAGTCACTGGTGTCTCTAGCAGTCATTGGGGTCACTAGCAGTCACAGGGGTCACTAGCAGTCACTGGGGTCACAAGTAGTCACTGGGGTCACTTGCAGTCACTAGGGTCACTAGTAGACACTGAGGTCACTAGCAGTCACTGGGGTCACTAGTAGACACTGGGGGTCACTAGCAGTCACTGGGGTCTCGAGCAGTCACTGGGGGTCACTAGCAGTCACTGGGGGTCAATAGCAGTCACTGGGGTCACCAGCAGTCGTTGGGGTCACCAACAGTCACTGGGGCCATTAGCAGTCACTGGGGTAACTAGCAGTCACTTGGCGTCACGAGCAGTCACTGGGGTTACTAGCAGTCACTGGGGTCACCAGCAGTCACCGGGGTCACTAGCAGTTACTGGGGTCACTAGCAGTCACTGGGGTCACTAGCATTCAATGGGGGGTCACTAGCAGTTACTGGGGTCACTAGCAGTCACTGGGGTCACTAGCAGTCACTGGTGTCACTAGCAGTCACTGGGGTCATTAGCAGTCACTGAGGGTGACTAGCTTGTCACTGGGGTCACTAGCATTCCCTTGGGTCATTAGCTGTCACTGGGGTCACTAGCAGTCACTGGGGGTCACTAACAGGCACTGGAATAACTAGCAGTCACTGGGGTCACCAGCAGTCACCGGGGTCACTAGCAGTTACTGGGGTCACTAGCAGTCACTGGGGTCACTAGCAGTCACTGGGGGGTCACTAGCAGGTACTGGGGTCACTAGCAGTCACTGGGGTCACTAGCAGTCACTGGTGTCACTAGCAGTCACTGGGGGTCACGTCACTTGCAGTCACTGGGGGTCACTAGCAGTCACTGGGGTCACCAGGAGTCACTGGGGGTCACGTCACTTGCAGTCACTGGGGGTCACTAGCAGTCACTGGGGTCACCAGAAGACACAGGGGTCACCAGGAGTCACTGGGGTCACCAGCAGTAACTGGGGGTCACTAGCCATTACTGGGGGTCACTAGCAGTCACTGGGGTCACTAGCAGTCACTAGGGGATACTAGCAGTCACAGGGGTCACTAGCAGACACTGGGGGTCATTAACAGTCATTGGGGTCACTAGCATTCACTAGGGTGACTAGCAGTCACTCGGGTCACTAACAGTCACTGGGGGTCACCAGCAGTCACTGGGGTCACTAGCAGTCACTGGGGTCACTAGCAATCACTGGGGTCACTAGCAGTCACTGGGGTCCCTAGCAATCACTGGAGTCACTAGCAGTCACTGGGGTCACTAGCAATCACTGGAGTCACTAGCAGTCACTCGGGTCACTAACAGTCACTGGGGGTCACCAGCAGTCACTGGGGGTCACTAACAGTCGCTGGGGTTATTAGCAGTCACTCGGGTCACTAGCAGTCACTGTGGGTCACTAGCCGTCACTGGGGGTCACTAGCATTTACTGGGGTCACTAGCAGTCACTGGTGTCACAAGCAGTCACTGGGGTCACTAGCAGTCACTGGGGACACCAGCAGTCACTGGGGGTCACTAGCAGTCACTGGGGTAACCAGAAGACACTGGGGTCACCAGCAGACACTGGGGGTCACTAGCAGTCACTGGGGTCACTAGCAGTCACTGAGGTCACCAGCAGTCACTGGGGTCACTAGCCGTCACTGGGGTCACCGGCAGACACTGGGGGTCACTAGCAGTCACTGGGGTCACTAGCAGTCACTGGGGTCACCAGCAGTCACTGGGGGTTACTAGCAGTCACAGAGGGGTCACTAGCAGACACAGGGGGTCACTAGCCCTCATTGGGGGTCACTAGCAGTCACTGGGGTCACTAGCAGTCACTGGGGTCACTAGCAGTCACCGGTGTCTCTAGAAGTCACTGGGGTCACTAGCAGTCACAGGGGTCACTAGAAGTCACTGGCGTCACTAGCAGTCACATAAGTCACTAGCAGTCACTGGGGTCACTAGCAGTAACAGGGGTCACTAGCAGTCAATGGGGTCACTAGTAGAAACTGAGGTCACTATCAAACACTGGGGTCACTAGCAGTCACTGGGGTCACTAGCAGTCACTGGGGTCACTAGCAATCACTGGGGTCACTAGTAGATACTGAGGTCACTATCAGTCACTGGGGTCACTATCAGTCACTGGGGTCACCATCAGTCATTGGGGGTCACTAGCTGTCACTGGGGTCACCAGCAGTCACTGGGGGTCACTAGCAGTCACTAGGGGGCCACTAGCAGTCACTGGGGCCACTAGCCATCACTGGGGTCATTAGCAGTCACTGGAGTCACTAGCAGTCACTGGGGTCACTAGCAGTCACTGGTGGTCACTAGCAGTCACTGGGGTCACTATCAGTCACTGGGGGTCACTGGGGTCACTAGCAGTCACTGGGGTCACTAGCAGTCACTGGGGGTCACTAGCAGTCACTGGGGTCACTAGCAGTCACTGGGGTCACTAGCAGTCAATGGGGTCACCAGCAGTCACTGGGGTCACTAGCAGTCACTGGGGGTCACCAGAAGTCACTGGGGTCACTAGCAGTCACTGGGGGCCTCTAGCAGACACTGGGGTCACTAGCAGTCACTGGGGTCACTAGCAGTCACTGGGGGTCACTAGCAGTCACTGTGGTCACCAGCAGTCACTGGGGGTCAATAGCATTCAATGGGGGTCACTAGCAGTCACTGGGGTCACTAGCAGTCACTGGGGTCACCAGCAGTCACTGGGGGTCACTAGCCGTCACTGGGGGTCACTAGCAGTCACTGGGGTCACTAGCAGTCACTAGGGGTTACTAGCAGTCACAGGGGTCACTAGCAGACACTGGGGGTCATTAACAGTCACTGGGGTCACTAGCATTCACTAGGGTCACTAGCAGTCACTGGGGGGTCACTATCAGTCACCGGTGTCACTAGCAGACACTGGGGGTCACTAGCAGTCACTGGGGTCACTAGCAGTCACTGGGTTCACTAGCAGTCACTGGGGTCACTAGCAGTCACTGGGGTCACTAGCAATCACTGGGGTCACTAGCAGTCACTGGGGTCACTAGCAATCACTGGAGTCACTAGCAGTCACTGGGGTCACTAGCAATCACTTGAGTCACTAGCAGTCACTCGGGTCACTAACAGTCACTTGGGGTCACCAGCAGTCACTGGGGGTCACTAACAGTCACTGGGGTTATTAGCAGTCACTCGGGTCACTAGCAGTCACTGTGGGTCACTAGCAGTCACTGGGGGTCACTAGCAGTTACTGGGGTCACTAGCAGTCACTGGTGTCACTATCAGTCACTGGTGTCACTAGCAGTCACTGGGGTCACTAGCAGTCACTGGGGGTCACTAGCAGTCACTGGGGTAACCAGAAGACACTGGGGTCACCAGCAGACACTGGGGGTCACTAGCAGTCACTGGGGTCACTAGCAGTCACTGAGGTCACTAGCAGTCACTGGGGTCACTAGCAGTCACTGGCGTCACCGGCAGACACTGGGGGTCACTAGCAGTCACTGGGGTCACTTGCAGTCAATGGGGGTAACTAGCAGTCACTGAGGTCACTAGCAGTCACTGGGGGTCACTAGCAGTCACTGGGGTCACCAGCAGTCACTGGAGTCACCAGCAGTCACTGGGGCCATTAACAGTCACTGGGGTAACTAGCAGTCACTCGGCGTCACGAGCAGTCACTGGGGTTACTAGTAGTCGCTGGAGGTCACTAGCAGTCACTGGGGTCACTAGCAGTCACTGGGGTCACTAGCATTCACTGGGGTCACTAGCAGTCACTGGGGTTCACTAGCAGTCACTGGGGTCACTATCATTCCCTGGGGTCACTAGCTGTCACTGGGGTCACTAGCAGTAACTGGGGGTCACTAACAGTCACTCGGGTAACTAGCAGTCACTGGGCGTCACGAGCAGTCACTGGGGTCACTAGCAGTCACTGGGGTCACCAGCAGTCACCGGGGTCACTAGCAGTTACTGGGGTCACTAGCAGTCACTGGGGTCACTAGCAGTCACTGGGGGGTCACTAGCAGTTACTGGGGTCACTAGCAGTCACTGGGGTCACTAGCAGTCACTGGAGTCACTAGCAGTCACTGGGGTCACTAGCAGTCACTGGGGGTCACTAGCAGTCACTGGGGTCACTAGCAGTCACTGGGTTCACCAGCAGTCACTGGGGGTCACGTCACTTGCAGTCACTGGGGGTCACGTCACTGGCAGTCACTGGGGGTCACTAGCAGTCACTGGGGTCACCAGAAGACACTGGGGTCACCAGCAGTCACTGGGGTCACCAGCAGTCACTGGGGGCACTAGCAGTCACTGGGGGTCACTAGCAGTCACTGGGTTCACTAGCAGTCACTGGGGTAACTAGTAGACACTGAGGTCACTATCAGTCACTGGGGGTCACTATCATTCACTTTGGGTCCCTAGCAGTCACTGGGGTCAATAGTAGTCACTGGGGCTCATTAGCAGTCACTGAGGGTCATTAGCAGTCACTGGGGGTCACTAGCAGTAACTGGGGTCACTATCAGTCACTGGGGTCACTAGCAGTCACTGGTGTCTCTAGCAGTCATTGGGGTCACTAGCAGTCACAGGGGTCACTAGCAGTCACTGGGGTCACAAGTAGTCACTGGGGTCACTTGCAGTCACTAGGGTCACTAGTAGACACTGAGGTCACTAGCAGTCACTGGGGTCACTAGTAGACACTGGGGGTCACTAGCAGTCACTGGGGTCTCGAGCAGTCACTGGGGGTCACTAGCAGTCACTGGGGGTCAATAGCAGTCACTGGGGTCACCAGCAGTCGTTGGGGTCACCAGCAGTCACTGGGGCCATTAGCAGTCACTGGGGTAACTAGCAGTCACTCGGCGTCACGAGCAGTCACTGGGGTTACTAGCAGTCACTGGGGTCACCAGCAGTCACCGGGGTCACTAGCAGTTACTGGGGTCACTAGCAGTCACTGGGGTCACTAGCAGTCAATGGGGGGTCACTAGCAGTTACTGGGGTCACTAGCAGTCACTGGGGTCACTAGCAGTCACTGGTGTCACTAGCAGTCACTGGGGTCACTAGCAGTCACTGGGGTCACCAGAAGTCACTGGGGTCACATCACTTGCAGTCATTGGGGTCACATCACTTGCAGTCACTGGGGGTCATTAGCAGTCACTGGGGTAACCAGAAGACACTGGGGTCACCAGCAGACACTGGGGGTCACTAGCAGTCACTGGGGTCACTTGCAGTCACTGAGGTCACTAGCAGTCACTGGGGTCACCGGCAGACACTGGGGGTCACTAGCAGTCACTGGGGTCACTGGCAGTCACTGGGGGTCACTAGCAGTCACTGGGGTCACCAGCAGTGACTGGGGGTCACTAGCAGTTACAGAGGGGTCACTAGCAGACACAGGGGGTCACTAGCAGTCACTGGGGGTCACTAGCAGTCACTGGGGTCACTAGCAGTCACTGGGGTCACTAGCAGTCACTGGGGTCATTGGGGTCACCAGCAGTCACTGGGGGTCACTAGCAGTCACTGAGGGTCACTAGCAGTCACTGGGGGTCACTAGCAGACACTGGGGGTCACTAGCCGTCACTGGGGGTCACTAGCAGTCACTGGGGTCACTAGCAGTCAAAAGGGGTTACGAGCAGTCACAGGGGTCACTAGCAGACACTGGGGATCATTAACAGTCACTGGGGTCACTAGCATTCACTAGGGTCACTAGCAGTCACTGGGGTCACTAGCAGTCACTGGGGTCACTAGCAGTCACTGGGGGATCACTATCAGTCACCGGTGTCACTAGCAGACACTGGGGGTCACTAGCAGTCACAGGCGTCACTAGCAGTCACTGGGTTTACTAGCAGTCACTGGGGTCACTAGCAGTCACTGGGGTCACTAGCAATCACTGGGGTCACTAGCAGTCACTGGGGTCACTAGCAATCACTGGAGTCACTAGCAGTCACTGGGGTCACTAGCAATCACTGGAGTCACTAGCAGTCACTCGGGTCACTAACAGTCACTTGGGGTCACCAGCAGTCACTTTGGGTCACTAACAGTCACTGGGGTTAATAGCAGTCACTCGGGTCACTAGCAGTCACTGTGGGTCACTAGCAGGCACTGGGGGTCACTAGCAGTTACTAAGGGTCACTAGCAGTCACTGGGGTAACCAGCAAAAACTGGGGTCACCAGCAGTCACTGGGGCCACTAGCAGTCACTGGGGTAACTAGCAGTCACTCGGCGTCACGAGCAGTCACTGGGGTTACTAGTAGTCGCTGGAGGTCACTAGCAGTCACTGGGGTCACTAGCAGTCACTGGGGTCACTAGCAGTCACTGGGTATCACTAGCAGTCACTGGGGTCACTAGCATTCCCTGGGGTCACTAGCTGTCACTGTGGTCACTAGCAGTCACTGGAGGTCACTAACAGTCACTGGGATAACTAGCCATCACTGGGCGTCACGAGCAGTCACTGGGGTCACTAGCAGTCACTGGGGTCACCAGCAGTCACCGGGGTCACTAGCAGTTACTGGGGTCACTAGCAGTCACTGGGGTCACTAGCAGTCACTGGGGGTCACTAGCAGTTACTGGGGTCACTAGCAGTCACTGGGGTCACTAGCAGTCACTGGTGTCACTAGCAGTCACTGGGGTCATTAGCAGTCACTGAGGGTCACTAGCTTGTCACTGGGGTCACTAGCAGTCACTGGGGTCACCAGCAGTCACTGGGGGTCACGTCACTTGCAGTCACTGGGGGTCACTAGCAGTCACTGGGGTCACCAGAAGACACAGGGGTCACCAGCAGTCACTGGGGTCACCAGCAGTCACTGGGGGTCACTAGCCGTCACTGGGGGTCACTAGCAGTCACTGGGGTCACTAGCAGTCACTAGGGGTTACTAGCAGTCACAGGGGTCACTAGCAGACACTGGGGGTCATTAACAGTCACTGGGGTCACTAGTATTCACAAGGGTCACTAGCAGTCACTGGGGTCACTAGCAGTCACTGGGGTCACTAGCAGTCACTGGGGGGGTCACTATCAGTCACCGGTGTCACTAGCAGACACTGGGGGTCACTAGCAGTCACTGGGGTCACTAGCAGTCACTGGGTTCACTAGCAGTCACTGGGGTCACTAGCAGTCACTGGGGTCACTAGGAATCACTGGAGTCACTAGCAGTCACTGGGGTCACTAGAAAATCACTTGAGTCACTAGCAGTCACTCGGGTCACTAACAGTCACTTGGGGTCACCAGCAGTCACTGGGGTCACTAACAGTCACTGGGGTTATTAGCAGTCACTCGGGTCACTCGCAGTCACTGTGGGTCACTAGCAGTCACTGGGGGTCACTAGCAGTTACTGGGGTCACTAGCAGTCACTGGTGTCACTATCAGTCACTGGTGTCACTAGCAGTCACTGGGGTCACTAGCAGTCACTGGGGTCACCAGCAGTCACTGGGGGTCACATCACTTGCAGTCACTGGGGTTCACTAGCAGTCACTGGGGTAACCAGAAGACACTGGGGTCACCAGCAGACACTGGGGGTCACTAGCAGTCACTGGGGTCACTAGCAGTCACTGAGGTCACTAGCAGTCACTGGGGTCACTAGCAGTCACTGGCGTCACCGGCAGACACTGGGGGTCACTAGCAGTCACTGGGGTCACTTGCAGTCAATGGGGGTCACTAGCAGTCACTGAGGTCACTAGCAGTCACTGGGGTCACTAGCAGACACTGGGGGTCACTAGCAGTCACTGGGGTCACCAGCAGTCACTGGAGTCACCAGCAGTCACTGGGGCCATTAACAGTCACTGGGGTCACTAGCAGTCACTGGTGTCACTATCAGTCACTGGTGTCACTAGCAGTCACTGGGGTCACTAGCAGTCACTGGGGGTCACTAGCAGTCACTGGGGTAACCAGAAGACACTGGGGTCACCAGCAGACACTGGGGGTCACTAGCAGTCACTGGGGTCACTAGCAGTCACTGAGGTCACTAGCAGTCACTGGGGTCACTAGCAGTCACTGGCGTCACCGGCAGACACTGGGGGTCACTAGCAGTCACTGGGGTCACTTGCAGTCAATGGGGGTAACTAGCAGTCACTGAGGTCACTAGCAGTCACTGGGGGTCACTAGCAGACACTGGGGGTCACTAGCAGTCACTGGGGTCACCAGCAGTCACTGGAGTCACCAGCAGTCACTGGGGCCATTAACAGTCACTGGGGTAACTAGCAGTCACTCGGCGTCACGAGCAGTCACTGGGGTTACTAGTAGTCGCTGGAGGTCACTAGCAGTCACTGGGGTCACTAGCAGTCACTGGGGTCACTAGCATTCACTGGGGTCACTAGCAGTCACTGGGGTTCACTAGCAGTCACTGGGGTCACTATCATTCCCTGGGGTCACTAGCTGTCACTGGGGTCACTAGCAGTAACTGGGGGTCACTAACAGTCACTCGGGTAACTAGCAGTCACTGGGCGTCACGAGCAGTCACTGGGGTCACTAGCAGTCACTGGGGTCACCAGCAGTCACCGGGGTCACTAGCAGTTACTGGGGTCACTAGCAGTCACTGGGGTCACTAGCAGTCACTGGGGGGTCACTAGCAGTTACTGGGGTCACTAGCAGTCACTGGGGTCACTAGCAGTCACTGGTGTCACTAGCAGTCACTGGGGTCACTAGCAGTCACTGGGGGTCACTAGCAGTCACTGGGGTCACTAGCAGTCACTGGGTTCACCAGCAGTCACTGGGGGTCACGTCACTTGCAGTCACTGGGGGTCACGTCACTGGCAGTCACTGGGGGTCACTAGCAGTCACTGGGGTCACCAGAAGACACTGGGGTCACCAGCAGTCACTGGGGTCACCAGCAGTCACTGGGGGCACTAGCAGTCACTGGGGGTCACTAGCAGTCACTGGGTTCACTAGCAGTCACTGGGGTCACTAGTAGACACTGAGGTCACTATCAGTCACTGGGGGTCACTATCATTCACTTTGGGTCCCTAGCAGTCACTGGGGTCAATAGTAGTCACTGGGGGTCATTAGCAGTCACTGAGGGTCATTAGCAGTCACTGGGGGTCACTAGCAGTAACTGGGGTCACTATCAGTCACTGGGGTCACTAGCAGTCACTGGTGTCTCTAGCAGTCATTGGGGTCACTAGCAGTCACAGGGGTCACTAGCAGTCACTGGGGTCACAAGTAGTCACTGGGGTCACTTGCAGTCACTAGGGTCACTAGTAGACACTGAGGTCACTAGCAGTCACTGGGGTCACTAGTAGACACTGGGGGTCACTAGCAGTCACTGGGGTCTCGAGCAGTCACTGGGGGTCACTAGCAGTCACTGGGGGTCAATAGCAGTCACTGGGGTCACCAGCAGTCGTTGGGGTCACCAGCAGTCACTGGGGCCATTAGCAGTCACTGGGGTAACTAGCAGTCACTCGGCGTCACGAGCAGTCACTGGGGTTACTAGCAGTCACTGGGGTCACCAGCAGTCACCGGGGTCACTAGCAGTTACTGGGGTCACTAGCAGTCACTGGGGTCACTAGCAGTCAATGGGGGGTCACTAGCAGTTACTGGGGTCACTAGCAGTCACTGGGGTCACTAGCAGTCACTGGTGTCACTAGCAGTCACTGGGGTCACTAGCAGTCACTGGGGTCACCAGAAGTCACTGGGGTCACATCACTTGCAGTCATTGGGGTCACATCACTTGCAGTCACTGGGGGTCATTAGCAGTCACTGGGGTAACCAGAAGACACTGGGGTCACCAGCAGACACTGGGGGTCACTAGCAGTCACTGGGGTCACTTGCAGTCACTGAGGTCACTAGCAGTCACTGGGGTCACCGGCAGACACTGGGGGTCACTAGCAGTCACTGGGGTCACTGGCAGTCACTGGGGGTCACTAGCAGTCACTGGGGTCATCAGCAGTGACTGGGGGTCACTAGCAGTTACAGAGGGGTCACTAGCAGACACAGGGGGTCACTAGCAGTCACTGGGGGTCACTAGCAGTCACTGGGGTCACTAGCAGTCACTGGGGTCACTAGCAGTCACTGGGGTCATTGGGGTCACTAGCAGTCACTGGGGGTCACTAGCAGTCACTGAGGGTCACTAGCAGTCACTGGGGGTCACTAGCAGACACTGGGGGTCACTAGCCGTCACTGGGGGTCACTAGCAGTCACTGGGGTCACTAGCAGTCAATAGGGGTTACGAGCAGTCACAGGGGTCACTAGCAGACACTGGGGGTCATTAACAGTCACTGGGGTCACTAGCATTCACTAGGGTCACTAGCAGTCACTGGGGTCACTAGCAGTCACTGGGGTCACTAGCAGTCACTGGGGGATCACTATCAGTCACCGGTGTCACTAGCAGACACTGGGGGTCACTAGCAGTCACAGGCGTCACTAGCAGTCACTGGGTTTACTAGCAGTCACTGGGGTCACTAGCAGTCACTGGGGTCACTAGCAATCACTGGGGTCACTAGCAGTCACTGGGGTCATCAGCAATCACTGGAGTCACTAGCAGTCACTGGGGTCACTAGCAATCACTGGAGTCACTAGCAGTCACTCGGGTCACTAACAGTCACTTGGGGTCACCAGCAGTCACTTTGGGTCACTAACAGTCACTGGGGTTAATAGCAGTCACTCGGGTCACTAGCAGTCACTGTGGGTCACTAGCAGGCACTGGGGGTCACTAGCAGTTACTAAGGGTCACTAGCAGTCACTGGGGTAACCAGCAAAAACTGGGGTCACCAGCAGTCACTGGGGCCACTAGCAGTCACTGGGGTAACTAGCAGTCACTCGGCGTCACGAGCAGTCACTGGGGTTACTAGTAGTCGCTGGAGGTCACTAGCAGTCACTGGGGTCACTAGCAGTCACTGGGGTCACTAGCAGTCACTGGGTATCACTAGCAGTCACTGGGGTCACTAGCATTCCCTGGGGTCACTAGCTGTCACTGGGGTCACTAGCAGTCACTGGAGGTCACTAACAGTCACTGGGATAACTAGCCATCACTGGGCGTCACGAGCAGTCACTGGGGTCACTAGCAGTCACTGGGATCACCAGCAGTCACCGGGGTCACTAGCAGTTACTGGGGTCACTAGCAGTCACTGGGGTCACTAGCAGTCACTGGGGGTCACTAGCAGTTACTGGGGTCACTAGCAGTCACTGGGGTCACTAGCAGTCACTGGTGTCACTAGCAGTCACTAGGGTCATTAGCAGTCACTGAGGGTCACTAGCTTGTCACTGGGGTCACTAGCAGTCACTGGGGTCACCAGCAGTCACTGGGGGTCACGTCACTTGCAGTCACTGGGGGTCACTAGCAGTCACTGGGGTCACCAGAAGACACAGGGGTCACCAGCAGTCACTGGGGTCACCAGCAGTCACTGGGGGTCACTAGCCGTCACTGGGGGTCACTAGCAGTCACTGGGGTCACTAGCAGTCACTAGGGGTTACTAGCAGTCACAGGGGTCACTAGCAGACACTGGGGGTCATTAACAGTCACTGGGGTCACTAGTATTCACAAGGGTCACTAGCAGTCACTGGGGTCACTAGCAGTCACTGGGGTCACTAGCAGTCACTGGGGGGTCACTATCAGTCACCGGTGTCACTAGCAGACACTGGGGGTCACTAGCAGTCACTGGGGTCACTAGCAGTCACTGGGTTCACTAGCAGTCACTGGGGTCACTAGCAGTCACTGGGGTCACTAGAAATCACTGGAGTCACTAGCAGTCACTGGGGTCACTAGAAAATCACTTGAGTCACTAGCAGTCACTCGGGTCACTAACAGTCACTTGGGGTCACCAGCAGTCACTGGGGTCACTAACAGTCACTGGGGTTATTAGCAGTCACTCGGGTCACTAGCAGTCACTGTGGGTCACTAGCAGTCACTGGGGGTCACTAGCAGTTACTGGGGTCACTAGCAGTCACTGGTGTCACTATCAGTCACTGGTGTCACTAGCAGTCACTGGGGTCACTAGCAGTCACTGGGGTCACCAGCAGTCACTGGGGGTCACATCACTTGCAGTCACTGGGGTTCACTAGCAGTCACTGGGGTAACCAGAAGACACTGGGGTCACCAGCAGACACTGGGGGTCACTAGCAGTCACTGGGGTCACTAGCAGTCACTGAGGTCACTAGCAGTCACTGGGGTCACTAGCAGTCACTGGCGTCACCGGCAGACACTGGGGGTCACTAGCAGTCACTGGGGTCACTTGCAGTCAATGGGGGTCACTAGCAGTCACTGAGGTCACTAGCAGTCACTGGGGTCACTAGCAGACACTGGGGGTCACTAGCAGTCACTGGGGTCACCAGCAGTCACTGGAGTCACCAGCAGTCACTGGGGCCACTAACAGTCACTGTGGTAACTAGCAGTCACTCGGTGTCACGAGCAGTCACTGGGGTTACTAGTAGTCGCTGGAGGTCACTAGCAGTCACTGGGGTCACTAGCAGTCACTGGGGTCACTAGCATTCACTGGGGTCACTAGCAGTCACTGGGGATCACAAGCAGTCACAGGGGTCACAATCATTCCCTGGGGTCACTAGCTGTCACTGGGGTCACTAGCAGTAACTGGGGGTCACTAACAGTCACTGGGGTAACTAGCAGTCACTGGGCGTCACGAGCAGTCACTGGGGTCACTAGCAGTCACTGGGGTCACCAGCAGTCACCGGGGTCACTAGCAGTTACTGGGGTCACTAGCAGTCACTGGGGTCACTAGCAGTCACTGGGGGGTCACTAGCAGTTACTGAGGTCACTAGCAGTCACTGGGGTCACTAGCAGTCACTGGTGTCACTAGCAGTCACTGGGGTCACTAGCAGTCACTGGGGGTCACTAGCAGTCACTGGGGTCACTAGCAGTCACTGGGGTCACCAGCAGTCACTGGGGGTCACGTCACTTGCAGTCACTGGGGGTCACGTCACTTGCAGTCACTGGGGGTCACTAGCAGTCACTGGGGTCACCAGAAGACACTGGGGTCACCAGCAGTCACTGGGGTCACCAGCAGTCACTGGGGGTCACTAGCAGTCACTGGGGGTCACTAGCAGTCACTGGGTTCACTAGCAGTCACTAGGGGTTACTAGCAGTCACAGGGGTCACTAGCAGACACTGGGGGTCATTAACAGTCACTGGAGTCACTAGCATTCACTAGGGTCACTAGCAGTCACTGGGGTCACTAGCAGTCACTGCGGTCACTAGCAGTCACTGGGGGGTCACTAGCAGTCACCGGTGTCACTAGCAGACATTGGGGGTCACTAGCAGTCACTGGGTTCACTAGCAGTCACTGGGGTCACTAGCAGTCATTGGGGTCACTAGCAATCACTGGGGTCACTAGCAGTCACTGGGGTCACTAGCAATCACTGGGGTTATTAGCAGTCACTCGGGTCACTTGCAGTCACTGTGGGTCACTAGCAGTCACTGGGGGTCACTAGCAGTTACTGGGGTCACTAGCAGTCACTGGTGTCACTAGCAGTCACTGGGCTCACTAGCAGTCACTGGGGTCACTAGCAGTCACTGGGGTCACTGGGGTCACCAACAGTCACTGGGGACACTAGCAGGCACTGGGGGTCACTAGCAGT
This sequence comes from Procambarus clarkii, assembly GCF_040958095.1. Classification (NCBI taxonomy): domain Eukaryota; kingdom Metazoa; phylum Arthropoda; class Malacostraca; order Decapoda; family Cambaridae; genus Procambarus; species Procambarus clarkii. The sequence continues at coordinate 7,767,890 of NC_091183.1, read as the reverse complement.
CACTGGGGGTGGATATCAGTCACTGGGGGTCATTATCAGTCACTTTGGGTCCCTAGCAGTCACTGGGGTCAATAATAGTCACTGGGGGTCACTAGTAGTCACTGAGGGTCACTAGCAGTCACTGGGGGTAACTAGCAGTCACTGGGGGTCACTAACATTCACTGGGGGTCACTAGCAGTCACTGGGGTCACTAGCAGTCACTGGGGTCACTAGCAGTCACCGGTGTCTCTAGAAGTCACTGGGGTCACTAGCAGTCACAGGGGTCACTAGCAGTCACTGGGGTCACTAGCAGTCACTGGGGTCACTAGCAGTCACTGGGGTCACTAGCAGTCACTGGGGTCACTAGTAGACACTGAGGTCACTATCAGTCACTGGGGGTCACTATCATTCACTTTGAGTCCCTAGCAGTCACTGGGGTCAATAGTAGTCACTGGGGGTCATTAGCAGTCACTGAGGGTCATTAGCAGTCACTGGGGGTCACTAGCAGTCACTGGGGTCACTAGCAGTCACTGGGGTCACTATCAGTCACTGGGGTCACTAGCAGTCACTGGTGTCTCTAGCAGTCATTGGGGTCACTAGCAGTCACAGGGGTCACTAGCAGTCACTGGGGTCACAAGTAGTCACTGGGGTCACTTGCAGTCACTAGGGTCACTAGTAGACACTGAGGTCACTAGCAGTCACTGGGGTCACTAGTAGACACTGGGGGTCACTAGCAGTCACTGGGGTCTCGAGCAGTCACTGGGGGTCACTAGCAGTCACTGGGGGTCAATAGCAGTCACTGGGGTCACCAGCAGTCGTTGGGGTCACCAGCAGTCACTGGGGCCATTAGCAGTCACTGGGGTAACTAGCAGTCACTCGGCGTCACGAGCAGTCACTGGGGTTACTAGCAGTCACTGGGGTCACCAGCAGTCACTGGGGGGTCACTAGCAGTTACTGGGGTCACTAGCAGTCACTGGGGTCACTAGCAGTCACTGGTGTCACTAGCAGTCACTGGGGTCACTAGCAGTCACTGGGGGTCACTAGCAGTCACTGGGGTCACTAGCAGTCACTGGGGTCACTAGCAGTCACTGGGGTCACTAGCAGTCACTGGGGGGTCACTAGCAGTTACTGGGGTCACTAGCAGTCACTGGGGTCACTAGCAGTCACTGGTGTCACTAGCAGTCACTGGGGTCACTAGCAGTCACTGGGGGTCACTAGCAGTCACTGGGGTCACTAGCAGTCACTGAGGTCACTAGCAGTCACTGGGGTCACTAGCAGTCACTGGCGTCACCGGCAGACACTGGGGGTCACTAGCAGTCACTGGGGTCACTTGCAGTCAATGGGGGTCACTAGCAGTCACTGAGGTCACTAGCAGTCACTGGGGTCACTAGCAGACACTGGGGGTCACTAGCAGTCACTGGGGTCACCAGCAGTCACTGGAGTCACCAGCAGTCACTGGGGCCACTAACAGTCACTGTGGTAACTAGCAGTCACTCGGTGTCACGAGCAGTCACTGGGGTTACTAGTAGTCGCTGGAGGTCACTAGCAGTCACTGGGGTCACTAGCAGTCACTGGGGTCACTAGCATTCACTGGGGTCACTAGCAGTCACTGGGGATCACTAGCAGTCACAGGGGTCACAATCATTCCCTGGGGTCACTAGCTGTCACTGGGGTCACTAGCAGTAACTGGGGGTCACTAACAGTCACTGGGGTAACTAGCAGTCACTGGGCGTCACGAGCAGTCACTGGGGTCACTAGCAGTCACTGGGGTCACCAGCAGTCACCGGGGTCACTAGCAGTTACTGGGGTCACTAGCAGTCACTGGGGTCACTAGCAGTCACTGGGGGGTCACTAGCAGTAACTGAGGTCACTAGCAGTCACTGGGGTCACTAGCAGTCACTGGTGTCACTAGCAGTCACTGGGGTCACTAGCAGTCACTGGGGGTCACTAGCAGTCACTGGGGTCACTAGCAGTCACTGGGGTCACCAGCAGTCACTGGGGGTCACGTCACTTGCAGTCACTGGGGGTCACGTCACTTGCAGTCACTGGGGGTCACTAGCAGTCACTGGGGTCACCAGAAGACACTGGGGTCACCAGCAGTCACTGGGGTCACCAGCAGTCACTGGGGGTCACTAGCAGTCACTGGGGGTCACTAGCAGTCACTGGGTTCACTAGCAGTCACTAGGGGTTACTAGCAGTCACAGGGGTCACTAGCAGACACTGGGGGTCATTAACAGTCACTGGAGTCACTAGCATTCACTAGGGTCACTAGCAGTCACTGGGGTCACTAGCAGTCACTGCGGTCACTAGCAGTCACTGGGGGGTCACTAGCAGTCACCGGTGTCACTAGCAGACATTGGGGGTCACTAGCAGTCACTGGGTTCACTAGCAGTCACTGGGGTCACTAGCAGTCATTGGGGTCACTAGCAATCACTGGGGTCACTAGCAGTCACTGGGGTCACTAGCAATCACTGGGGTTATTAGCAGTCACTCGGGTCACTTGCAGTCACTGTGGGTCACTAGCAGTCACTGGGGGTCACTAGCAGTTACTGGGGTCACTAGCAGTCACTGGTGTCACTAGCAGTCACTGGGCTCACTAGCAGTCACTGGGGTCACTAGCAGTCACTGGGGTCACTGGGGTCACCAACAGTCACTGGGGACACTAGCAGGCACTGGAGGTCACTAGCAGTCACTGGGGGTGGATATCAGTCACTGGGGGTCATTATCAGTCACTTTGGGTCCCTAGCAGTCACTGGGGTCAATAATAGTCACTGGGGGTCACTAGTAGTCACTGAGGGTCACTAGCAGTCACTGGGGGTAACTAGCAGTCACTGGGGGTCACTAACATTCACTGGGGGTCACTAGCAGTCACTGGGGTCACTAGCAGTCACTGGGGTCACTAGCAGTCACCGGTGTCTCTAGAAGTCACTGGGGTCACTAGCAGTCACAGGGGTCACTAGCAGTCACTGGGGTCACTAGCAGTCACTGGGGTCACTAGCAGTCACTGGGGTCACTAGCAGTCACTGGGGTCACTAGTAGACACTGAGGTCACTATCAGTCACTGGGGGTCACTATCATTCACTTTGAGTCCCTAGCAGTCACTGGGGTCAATAGTAGTCACTGGGGGTCATTAGCAGTCACTGAGGGTCATTAGCAGTCACTGGGGGTCACTAGCAGTCACTGGGGTCACTAGCAGTCACTGGGGTCACTATCAGTCACTGGGGTCACTAGCAGTCACTGGTGTCTCTAGCAGTCATTGGGGTCACTAGCAGTCACAGGGGTCACTAGCAGTCACTGGGGTCACAAGTAGTCACTGGGGTCACTTGCAGTCACTAGGGTCACTAGTAGACACTGAGGTCACTAGCAGTCACTGGGGTCACTAGTAGACACTGGGGGTCACTAGCAGTCACTGGGGTCTCGAGCAGTCACTGGGGGTCACTAGCAGTCACTGGGGGTCAATAGCAGTCACTGGGGTCACCAGCAGTCGTTGGGGTCACCAGCAGTCACTGGGGCCATTAGCAGTCACTGGGGTAACTAGCAGTCACTCGGCGTCACGAGCAGTCACTGGGGTTACTAGCAGTCACTGGGGTCACCAGCAGTCACTGGGGGGTCACTAGCAGTTACTGGGGTCACTAGCAGTCACTGGGGTCACTAGCAGTCACTGGTGTCACTAGCAGTCACTGGGGTCACTAGCAGTCACTGGGGGTCACTAGCAGTCACTGGGGTCACTAGCAGTCACTGGGGTCACTAGCAGTCACTGGGGTCACTAGCAGTCACTGGGGGGTCACTAGCAGTTACTGGGGTCACTAGCAGTCACTGGGGTCACTAGCAGTCACTGGTGTCACTAGCAGTCACTGGGGTCACTAGCAGTCACTGGGGGTCACTAGCAGTCACTGGGGTCACTAGCAGTCACTGGGTTCACCAGCAGTCACTGGGGGTCACGTCACTTGCAGTCACTGGGGGTCACGTCACTGGCAGTCACTGGGGGTCACTAGCAGTCACTGGGGTCACCAGAAGACACTGGGGTCACCAGCAGTCACTGGGGTCACCAGCAGTCACTGGGGGCACTAGCAGTCACTGGGGGTCACTAGCAGTCACTGGGTTCACTAGCAGTCACTGGGGTCACTAGTAGACACTGAGGTCACTATCAGTCACTGGGGGTCACTATCATTCACTTTGGGTCCCTAGCAGTCACTGGGGTCAATAGTAGTCACTGGGGGTCATTAGCAGTCACTGAGGGTCATTAGCAGTCACTGGGGGTCACTGGCAGTAACTGGGGTCACTATCAGTCACTGGGGTCACTAGCAGTCACTGGTGTCTCTAGCAGTCATTGGGGTCACTAGCAGTCACAGGGGTCACTAGCAGTCACTGGGGTCACAAGTAGTCACTGGGGTCACTTGCAGTCACTAGGGTCACTAGTAGACACTGAGGTCACTAGCAGTCACTGGGGTCACTAGTAGACACTGGGGGTCACTAGCAGTCACTGGGGTCTCGAGCAGTCACTGGGGGTCACTAGCAGTCACTGGGGGTCAATAGCAGTCACTGGGGTCACCAGCAGTCGTTGGGGTCACCAGCAGTCACTGGGGCCATTAGCAGTCACTGGGGTAACTAGCAGTCACTCGGCGTCACGAGCAGTCACTGGGGTTACTAGCAGTCACTGGGGTCACCAGCAGTCACCGGGGTCACTAGCAGTTACTGGGGTCACTAGCAGTCACTGGGGTCACTAGCAGTCAATGGGGGGTCACTAGCAGTTACTGGGGTCACTAGCAGTCACTGGGGTCACTAGCAGTCACTGGTGTCACTAGCAGTCACTGGGGTCACTAGCAGTCACTGGGGTCACCAGAAGTCACTGGGGTCACATCACTTGCAGTCATTGGGGTCACATCACTTGCAGTCACTGGGGGTCATTAGCAGTCACTGGGGTAACCAGAAGACACTGGGGTCACCAGCAGACACTGGGGGTCACTAGCAGTCACTGGGGTCACTTGCAGTCACTGAGGTCACTAGCAGTCACTGGGGTCACCGGCAGACACTGGGGGTCACTAGCAGTCACTGGGGTCACTGGCAGTCACTGGGGGTCACTAGCAGTCACTGGGGTCACCAGCAGTGACTGGGGGTCACTAGCAGTTACAGAGGGGTCACTAGCAGACACAGGGGGTCACTAGCAGTCACTGGGGGTCACTAGCAGTCACTGGGGTCACTAGCAGTCACTGGGGTCACTAGCAGTCACTGGGGTCATTGGGGTCACTAGCAGTCACTGGGGGTCACTAGCAGACACTGGGGGTCACTAGCCGTCACTGGGGGTCACTAGCAGTCACTGGGGTCACTAGCAGTCAATAGGGGTTACGAGCAGTCACAGGGGTCACTAGCAGACACTGGGGGTCATTAACAGTCACTGGGGTCACTAGCATTCACTAGGGTCACTAGCAGTCACTGGGGTCACTAGCAGTCACTGGGGTCACTAGCAGTCACTGGGGGATCACTATCAGTCACCGGTGTCACTAGCAGACACTGGGGGTCACTAGCAGTCACAGGCGTCACTAGCAGTCACTGGGTTTACTAGCAGTCACTGGGGTCACTAGCAGTCACTGGGGTCACTAGCAATCACTGGGGTCACTAGCAGTCACTGGGGTCACTAGCATTCACTGGAGTCACTAGCAGTCACTGGGGTCACTAGCAATCACTGGAGTCACTAGCAGTCACTCGGGTCACTAACAGTCACTTGGGGTCACCAGCAGTCACTTTGGGTCACTAACAGTCACTGGGGTTAATAGCAGTCACTCGGGTCACTAGCAGTCACTGTGGGTCACTAGCAGGCACTGGGGGTCACTAGCAGTTACTAAGGGTCACTAGCAGTCACTGGGGTAACCAGCAAAAACTGGGGTCACCTGCAGTCACTGGGGCCACTAGCAGTCACTAGGGTAACTAGCAGTCACTCGGCGTCACGAGCAGTCACTGGGGTTACTAGTAGTTGCTGGAGGTCACTAGCAGTCACTGGGGTCACTAGCAGTCACTGGGGTCACTAGCAGTCACTGGGTATCACTAGCAGTCACTGGGGTCACTAGCATTCCCTGGGGTCACTAGCTGTCACTGGGGTCACTAGCAATCACTGGAGGTCACTAACAGTCACTGGGATAACTAGCCATCACTGGGCGTCACGAGCAGTCACTGGGGTCACTAGCAGTCACTGGGGTCACCAGCAGTCACCGGGGTCACTAGCAGTTACTGGGGTCACTAGCAGTCACTGGGGTCACTAGCAGTCACTGGGGGTCACTAGCAGTTACTGGGGTCACTAGCAGTCACTGGGGTCACTAGCAGTCACTGGTGTCACTAGCAGTCACTGGGGTCATTAGCAGTCACTGAGGGTCACTAGCTTGTCACTGGGGTCACTAGCAGTCACTGGGGTCACCAGCAGTCACTGGGGGTCACGTCACTTGCAGTCACTGGGGGTCACTAGCAGTCACTGGGGTCACCAGAAGACACAGGGGTCACCAGCAGTCACTGGGGTCACCAGCAGTCACTGGGGGTCACTAGCCGTCACTGGGGGTCACTAGCAGTCACTGGGGTCACTAGCAGTCACTAGGGGTTACTAGCAGTCACAGGGGTCACTAGCAGACACTGGGGGTCATTAACAGTCACTGGGGTCACTAGTATTCACAAGGGTCACTAGCAGTCACTGGGGTCACTAGCAGTCACTGGGGTCACTAGCAGTCACTGGGGGGTCACTATCAGTCACCGGTGTCACTAGCAGACACTGGGGGTCACTAGCAGTCACTGGGGTCACTAGCAGTCACTGGGTTCACTAGCAGTCACTGGGGTCACTAGCAGTCACTGGGGTCACTAGGAATCACTGGAGTCACTAGCAGTCACTGGGGTCACTAGAAAATCACTTGAGTCACTAGCAGTCACTCGGGTCACTAACAGTCACTTGGGGTCACCAGCAGTCACTGGGGTCACTAACAGTCACTGGGGTTATTAGCAGTCACTCGGGTCACTAGCAGTCACTGTGGGTCACTAGCAGTCACTGGGGGTCACTAGCAGTTACTGGGGTCACTAGCAGTCACTGGTGTCACTATCAGTCACTGGTGTCACTAGCAGTCACTGGGGTCACTAGCAGTCACTGGGGTCACCAGCAGTCACTGGGGGTCACATCACTTGCAGTCACTGGGGTTCACTAGCAGTCACTGGGGTAACCAGAAGACACTGGGGTCACCAGCAGACACTGGGGGTCACTAGCAGTCACTGGGGTCACTAGCAGTCACTGAGGTCACTAGCAGTCACTGGGGTCACTAGCAGTCACTGGCGTCACCGGCAGACACTGGGGGTCACTAGCAGTCACTGGGGTCACTTGCAGTCAATGGGGGTCACTAGCAGTCACTGAGGTCACTAGCAGTCACTGGGGTCACTAGCAGACACTGGGGGTCACTAGCAGTCACTGGGGTCACCAGCAGTCACTGGAGTCACCAGCAGTCACTGGGGCCACTAACAGTCACTGTGGTAACTAGCAGTCACTCGGTGTCACGAGCAGTCACTGGGGTTACTAGTAGTCGCTGGAGGTCACTAGCAGTCACTGGGGTCACTAGCAGTCACTGGGGTCACTAGCATTCACTGGGGTCACTAGCAGTCACTGGGGATCACAAGCAGTCACAGGGGTCACAATCATTCCCTGGGGTCACTAGCTGTCACTGGGGTCACTAGCAGTAACTGGGGGTCACTAACAGTCACTGGGGTAACTAGCAGTCACTGGGCGTCACGAGCAGTCACTGGGGTCACTAGCAGTCACTGGGGTCACCAGCAGTCACCGGGGTCACTAGCAGTTACTGGGGTCACTAGCAGTCACTGGGGTCACTAGCAGTCACTGGGGGGTCACTAGCAGTTACTGAGGTCACTAGCAGTCACTGGGGTCACTAGCAGTCACTGGTGTCACTAGCAGTCACTGGGGTCACTAGCAGTCACTGGGGGTCACTAGCAGTCACTGGGGTCACTAGCAGTCACTGGGGTCACCAGCAGTCACTGGGGGTCACGTCACTTGCAGTCACTGGGGGTCACGTCACTTGCAGTCACTGGGGGTCACTAGCAGTCACTGGGGTCACCAGAAGACACTGGGGTCACCAGCAGTCACTGGGGTCACCAGCAGTCACTGGGGGTCACTAGCAGTCACTGGGGGTCACTAGCAGTCACTGGGTTCACTAGCAGTCACTAGGGGTTACTAGCAGTCACAGGGGTCACTAGCAGACACTGGGGGTCATTAACAGTCACTGGAGTCACTAGCATTCACTAGGGTCACTAGCAGTCACTGGGGTCACTAGCAGTCACTGCGGTCACTAGCAGTCACTGGGGGGTCACTAGCAGTCACCGGTGTCACTAGCAGACATTGGGGGTCACTAGCAGTCACTGGGTTCACTAGCAGTCACTGGGGTCACTAGCAGTCATTGGGGTCACTAGCAATCACTGGGGTCACTAGCAGTCACTGGGGTCACTAGCAATCACTGGGGTTATTAGCAGTCACTCGGGTCACTTGCAGTCACTGTGGGTCACTAGCAGTCACTGGGGGTCACTAGCAGTTACTGGGGTCACTAGCAGTCACTGGTGTCACTAGCAGTCACTGGGCTCACTAGCAGTCACTGGGGTCACTAGCAGTCACTGGGGTCACTGGGGTCACCAACAGTCACTGGGGACACTAGCAGGCACTGGGGGTCACTAGCAGTCACTGGGGGTGGATATCAGTCACTGGGGGTCATTATCAGTCACTTTGGGTCCCTAGCAGTCACTGGGGTCAATAATAGTCACTGGGGGTCACTAGTAGTCACTGAGGGTCACTAGCCGTCACTGGGGGTAACTAGCAGTCACTGGGGGTCACTAACATTCACTGGGGGTCACTAGCAGTCACTGGGGTCACTAGCAGTCACTGGGGTCACAAGCAGTCACCGGTGTCTCTAGAAGTCACTGGGGTCACTAGCAGTCACAGGGGTCACTAGCAGTCACTGGGGTCACTAGCAGTCACTGGGGTCACTAGCAGTCACTGGGGTCACTAGCAGTCACTGGGGTCACTAGTAGACACTGAGGTCACTATCAGTCACTGGGGGTCACTATCATTCACTTTGAGTCCCTAGCAGTCACTGGGGTCAATAGTAGTCACTGGGGGTCATTAGCAGTCACTGAGGGTCATTAGCAGGATCTGGGGGTCACTAGCAGTCACTGGGGTCACTAGCAGTCACTGGGGTCACTATCAGTCAATGGGGTCACTTGCAGTCACTGGTGTCTCTAGCAGTCATTGGGGTCACTAGCAGTCACAGGGGTCACTAGCAGTCACTGGGGTCACAAGTAGTCACTGGGGTCACTTGCAGTCACTAGGGTCACTAGTAGACACTGAGGTCACTAGCAGTCACTGGGGTCACTAGTAGACACTGGGGGTCACTAGCAGTCACTGGGGTCTCGAGCAGTCACTGGGGGTCACTAGCAGTCACTGGGGGTCAATAGCAGTCACTGGGGTCACCAGCAGTCGTTGGGGTCACCAGCAGTCACTGGGGCCATTAGCAGTCACTGGGGTAACTAGCAGTCACTCGGCGTCACGAGCAGTCACTGGGGTTACTAGCAGTCACTGGGGTCACCAGCAGTCACCGGGGTCACTAGCAGTTACTGGGGTCACTAGCAGTCACTGGGGTCACTAGCAGTCAATGGGGGGTCACTAGCAGTTACTGGGGTCACCAGCAGTCACTGGGGTCACTAGCAGTCACTGGTGTCACTAGCAGTCACTGGGGTCATTAGCAGTCACTGAGGGTGACTAGCTTGTCACTGGGGTCACTAGCATTCCCTTGGGTCACTAGCTGTCACTGGGGTCACTAGCAGTCACTGGGGGTCACTAACAGGCACTGGAATAACTAGCAGTCACTGGGCGTCACGAACAGTCACTGGGGTCACTAGCAGTCACTGGGGTCACCAGCAGTCACCGGGGTCACTAGCAGTTACTGGGGTCACTAGCAGTCACTGGGGTCACTAGCAGTCACTGGGGGGTCACTAGCAGGTACTGGGGTCACTAGCAGTCACTGGGGTCACTTGCAGTCACTAGGGTCACTAGTAGACACTGAGGTCACTAGCAGTCACTGGGGTCACCAGCAGTCACTGGGGTCACTTGCAGTCACTAGGGTCACTAGTAGACACTGAGGTCACTAGCAGTCACTGGGGGTCACTAGCAGTCACTGGGGTCACTAGCAGTCACTGGGGTCACTATCAGTCACTGGGGTCACTAGCAGTCACTGGTGTCTCTAGCAGTCATTGGGGTCACTAGCAGTCACAGGGGTCACTAGCAGTCACTGGGGTCACAAGTAGTCACTGGGGTCACTTGCAGTCACTAGGGTCACTAGTAGACACTGAGGTCACTAGCAGTCACTGGGGTCACTAGTAGACACTGGGGGTCACTAGCAGTCACTGGGGTCTCGAGCAGTCACTGGGGGTCACTAGCAGTCACTGGGGGTCAATAGCAGTCACTGGGGTCACCAGCAGTCGTTGGGGTCACCAGCAGTCACTGGGGCCATTAGCAGTCACTGGGGTAACTAGCAGTCACTCGGCGTCACGAGCAGTCACTGGGGTTACTAGCAGTCACTGGGGTCACCAGCAGTCACCGGGGTCACTAGCAGTTACTGGGGTCACTAGCAGTCACTGGGGTCACTAGCAGTCAATGGGGGGTCACTAGCAGTTACTGGGGTCACTAGCAGTCACTGGGGTCACTAGCAGTCACTGGTGTCACTAGCAGTCACTGGGGTCATTAGCAGTCACTGAGGGTGACTAGCTTGTCACTGGGGTCACTAGCATTCCCTTGGGTCACTAGCTGTCACTGGGGTCACTAGCAGTCACTGGGGGTCACTAACAGGCACTGGAATAACTAGCAGTCACTGGGCGTCACGAACAGTCACTGGGGTCACTAGCAGTCACTGGGGTCACCAGCAGTCACCGGGGTCACTAGCAGTTACTGGGGTCACTAGCAGTCACTGGGGTCACTAGCAGTCACTGGGGGGTCACTAGCAGGTACTGGGGTCACTAGCAGTCACTGGGGTCACTAGCAGTCACTGGTGTCACTAGCAGTCACTGGGGGTCACGTCACTTGCAGTCACTGGGGGTCACTAGCAGTCACTGGGGTCACCAGGAGTCACTGGGGGTCACGTCACTTGCAGTCACTGGGGGTCACTAGCAGTCACTGGGGTCACCAGAAGACACAGGGGTCACCAGGAGTCACTGGGGTCACCAGCAGTAACTGGGGTTCACTAGCCATTACTGGGGGTCACTAGCAGTCACTGGGGTCACTAGCAGTCACTAGGGGATACTAGCAGTCACAGGGGTCACTAGCAGACACTGGGGGTCATTAACAGTCATTGGGGTCACTAGCATTCACTAGGGTGACTAGCAGTCACTCGGGTCACTAACAGTCACTGGGGGTCACCAGCAGTCACTGGGGTCACTAGCAGTCACTGGGGTCACTAGCAATCACTGGGGTCACTAGCAGTCACTGGGGTCCCTAGCAATCACTGGAGTCACTAGCAGTCACTGGGGTCACTAGCAATCACTGGAGTCACTAGCAGTCACTCGGGTCACTAACAGTCACTGGGGGTCACCAGCAGTCACTGGGGGTCACTAACAGTCGCTGGGGTTATTAGCAGTCACTCGGGTCACTAGCAGTCACTGTGGGTCACTAGCCGTCACTGGGGGTCACTAGCATTTACTGGGGTCACTAGCAGTCACTGGTGTCACAAGCAGTCACTGGGGTCACTAGCAGTCACTGGGGTCACCAGCAGTCACTGGGGGTTACTAGCAGTCACAGAGGGGTCACTAGCAGACACAGGGGGTCACTAGCAGTCATTGGGGGTCACTAGCAGTCACTGGGGTAACCAGAAGACACTGGGATCACCAGCAGACACTGGGGGTCACTAGCAGTCACTGGGGTCACTAGCAGTCACTGAGATCACCAGCAGTCACTGGGGTCACTAGCCGTCACTGGGGTCACCGGCAGACACTGGGGGTCACTAGCAGTCACTGGGGTCACTAGCAGTCACTGGGGTCACCAGCAGTCACTGGGGGTTACTAGCAGTCACAGAGGGGTCACTAGCAGACACAGGGGGTCACTAGCAGTCATTGGGGGTCACTAGCAGTCACTTGGGTCACTAGCAGTCACTGGGGTCACTAGCAGTCACCGGTGTCTCTAGAAGTCACTGGGGTCACTAGCAGTCACAGGGGTCACTAGAAGTCACTGGCGTCACTAGCAGTCACATAAGTCACTAGCAGTCACTGGGGTCACTAGCAGTAACAGGGGTCACTAGCAGTCAATGGGGTCACTAGTAGAAACTGAGGTCACTATCAAACACTGGGGTCACTAGCAGTCACTGGGGTCACTAGCAGTCACTGGGGTCACTAGCAATCACTGGGGTCACTAGTAGATACTGAGGTCACTATCAGTCACTGGGGTCACTATCAGTCACTGGGGTCACCATCAGTCATTGGGGGTCACTAGCTGTCACTGGGGTCACCAGCAGTCACTGGGGTCACCAGCAGTCACTGGGGGTCACTAGCAGTCACTGGGGGTCACTAGCAGTCACTGGGTTCACTAGCAGTCACTAGGGGTTACTAGCAGTCACAGGGGTCACTAGCAGACACTGGGGGTCATTAACAGTCACTGGAGTCACTAGCATTCACTAGGGTCACTAGCAGTCACTGGGGTCACTAGCAGTCACTGCGGTCACTAGCAGTCACTGGGGGGTCACTAGCAGTCACCGGTGTCACTAGCAGACATTGGGGGTCACTAGCAGTCACTGGGTTCACTAGCAGTCACTGGGGTCACTAGCAGTCATTGGGGTCACTAGCAATCACTGGGGTCACTAGCAGTCACTGGGTTCACTAGCAGTCACTGGGGTCACTAGCAGTCATTGGGGTCACTAGCAGACATTGGGGGTCACTAGCAGTCACTGGGTTCACTAGCAGTCACTGGGGTCACTAGCAGTCATTGGGGTCACTAGCAATCACTGGGGTCACTAGCAGTCACTGGGGTCACTAGCAATCACTGGGGTTATTAGCAGTCACTGGGGTCACCAGCAGTCACTGGGGGTTACTAGCAGTCACAGAGGGGTCACTAGCAGACACAGGGGGTCACTAGCAGTCATTGGGGGTCACTAGCAGTCACTGGGGTAACCAGAAGACACTGGGATCACCAGCAGACACTGGGGGTCACTAGCAGTCACTGGGGTCACTAGCAGTCACTGAGATCACCAGCAGTCACTGGGGTCACTAGCCGTCACTGGGGTCACCGGCAGACACTGGGGGTCACTAGCAGTCACTGGGGTCACTAGCAGTCACTGGGGTCACCAGCAGTCACTGGGGGTTACTAGCAGTCACAGAGGGGTCACTAGCAGACACAGGGGGTCACTAGCAGTCATTGGGGGTCACTAGCAGTCACTTGGGTCACTAGCAGTCACTGGGGTCACTAGCAGTCACCGGTGTCTCTAGAAGTCACTGGGGTCACTAGCAGTCACAGGGGTCACTAGAAGTCACTGGCGTCACTAGCAGTCACATAAGTCACTAGCAGTCACTGGGGTCACTAGCAGTAACAGGGGTCACTAGCAGTCAATGGGGTCACTAGTAGAAACTGAGGTCACTATCAAACACTGGGGTCACTAGCAGTCACTGGGGTCACTAGCAGTCACTGGGGTCACTAGCAATCACTGGGGTCACTAGTAGATACTGAGGTCACTATCAGTCACTGGGGTCACTATCAGTCACTGGGGTCACCATCAGTCATTGGGGGTCACTAGCTGTCACTGGGGTCACCAGCAGTCACTGGGGTCACCAGCAGTCACTGGGGGTCACTAGCAGTCACTGGGGGTCACTAGCAGTCACTGGGTTCACTAGCAGTCACTAGGGGTTACTAGCAGTCACAGGGGTCACTAGCAGACACTGGGGGTCATTAACAGTCACTGGAGTCACTAGCATTCACTAGGGTCACTAGCAGTCACTGGGGTCACTAGCAGTCACTGCGGTCACTAGCAGTCACTGGGGGGTCACTAGCAGTCACCGGTGTCACTAGCAGACATTGGGGGTCACTAGCAGTCACTGGGTTCACTAGCAGTCACTGGGGTCACTAGCAGTCATTGGGGTCACTAGCAATCACTGGGGTCACTAGCAGTCACTGGGTTCACTAGCAGTCACTGGGGTCACTAGCAGTCATTGGGGTCACTAGCAGACATTGGGGGTCACTAGCAGTCACTGGGTTCACTAGCAGTCACTGGGGTCACTAGCAGTCATTGGGGTCACTAGCAATCACTGGGGTCACTAGCAGTCACTGGGGTCACTAGCAATCACTGGGGTTATTAGCAGTCACTCGGGTCACTTGCAGTCACTGGGGTCAATAATAGTCACTGGGGGTCACTAGTAGTCACTGAGGGTCACTAGCAGTCACTGGGGGTAACTAGCAGTCACTGGGGGTCACTAACATTCACTGGGGGTCACTAGCAGTCACTGGGGTCACTAGCAGTCACTGTGGTCACTAGCAGTCACCGGTGTCTCTAGAAGTCACTGGGGTCACTAGCAGTCACAGGGGTCACTAGCAGTCACTGGGGTCACTAGCAGTCACTGGGGTCACTAGCAGTCACTGGGGTCACTAGCAGTCACTGGGGTCACTAGTAGACACTGAGGTCACTATCAGTCACTGGGGGTCACTATCATTCACTTTGAGTCCCTAGCAGTCACTGGGGTCAATAGTAGTCACTGGGGGTCATTAGCAGTCACTGAGGGTCATTAGCAGTCACTGGGGGTCACTAGCAGTCACTGGGGTCACTAGCAGTCACTGGGGTCACTATCAGTCACTGGGGTCACTAGCAGTCACTGGTGTCTCTAGCAGTCATTGGGGTCACTAGCAGTCACAGGGGTCACTAGCAGTCACTGGGGTCACAAGTAGTCACTGGGGTCACTTGCAGTCACTAGGGTCACTAGTAGACACTGAGGTCACTAGCAGTCACTGGGGTCACTAGTAGACACTGGGGGTCACTAGCAGTCACTGGGGTCTCGAGCAGTCACTGGGGGTCACTAGCAGTCACTGGGGGTCAATAGCAGTCACTGGGGTCACCAGCAGTCGTTGGGGTCACCAGCAGTCACTGGGGCCATTAGCAGTCACTGGGGTAACTAGCAGTCACTCGGCGTCACGAGCAGTCACTGGGGTTACTAGCAGTCACTGGGGTCACCAGCAGTCACCGGGGTCACTAGCAGTTACTGGGGTCACTAGCAGTCACTGGGGTCACTAGCAGTCAATGGGGGGTCACTAGCAGTTACTGGGGTCACTAGCAGTCACTGGGGTCACTAGCAGTCACTGGTGTCACTAGCAGTCACTGGGGTCATTAGCAGTCACTGAGGGTGACTAGCTTGTCACTGGGGTCACTAGCATTCCCTTGGGTCACTAGCTGTCACTGGGGTCACTAGCAGTCACTGGGGGTCACTAACAGGCACTGGAATAACTAGCAGTCACTGGGCGTCACGAACAGTCACTGGGGTCACTAGCAGTCACTGGGGTCACCAGCAGTCACCGGGGTCACTAGCAGTTACTGGGGTCACTAGCAGTCACTGGGGTCACTAGCAGTCACTGGGGGGTCACTAGCAGGTACTGGGGTCACTAGCAGTCACTGGGGTCACTTGCAGTCACTAGGGTCACTAGTAGACACTGAGGTCACTAGCAGTCACTGGGGTCACCAGCAGTCACTGGGGTCACTTGCAGTCACTAGGGTCACTAGTAGACACTGAGGTCACTAGCAGTCACTGGGGGTCACTAGCAGTCACTGGGGTCACTAGCAGTCACTGGGGTCACTATCAGTCACTGGGGTCACTAGCAGTCACTGGTGTCTCTAGCAGTCATTGGGGTCACTAGCAGTCACAGGGGTAACTAGCAGTCACTGGGGTCACAAGTAGTCACTGGGGTCACTTGCAGTCACTAGGGTCACTAGTAGACACTGAGGTCACTAGCAGTCACTGGGGTCACTAGTAGACACTGGGGGTCACTAGCAGTCACTGGGGTCTCGAGCAGTCACTGGGGGTCACTAGCAGTCACTGGGGGTCAATAGCAGTCACTGGGGTCACCAGCAGTCGTTGGGGTCACCAGCAGTCACTGGGGCCATTAGCAGTCACTGGGGTAACTAGCAGTCACTCGGCGTCACGAGCAGTCACTGGGGTTACTAGCAGTCACTGGGGTCACCAGCAGTCACCGGGGTCACTAGCAGTTACTGGGGTCACTAGCAGTCACTGGGGTCACTAGCAGTCAATGGGGGGTCACTAGCAGTTACTGGGGTCACTAGCAGTCACTGGGGTCACTAGCAGTCACTGGTGTCACTAGCAGTCACTGGGGTCATTAGCAGTCACTGAGGGTGACTAGCTTGTCACTGGGGTCACTAGCATTCCCTTGGGTCACTAGCTGTCACTGGGGTCACTAGCAGTCACTGGGGGTCACTAACAGGCACTGGAATAACTAGCAGTCACTGGGCGTCACGAACAGTCACTGGGGTCACTAGCAGTCACTGGGGTCACCAGCAGTCACCGGGGTCACTAGCAGTTACTGGGGTCACTAGCAGTCACTGGGGTCACTAGCAGTCACTGGGGGGTCACTAGCAGGTACTAGGGTCACTAGCAATCACTGGGGTCACTAGCAGTCACTGGTGTCACTAGCAGTCACTGGGGGTCACGTCACTTGCAGTCACTGGGGGTCACTAGCAGTCACTGGGGTCACCAGGAGTCATTGGGGGTCACGTCACTTGCAGTCACTGGGGGTCACTAGCAGTCACTGGGGTCACCAGAAGACACAGGGGTCACCAGGAGTCACTGGGGTCACCAGCAGTAACTGGGGGTCACTAGCCATTACTGGGGGTCACTAGCAGTCACTGGGGTCACTAGCAGTCACTAGGGGATACTAGCAGTCACAGGGGTCACTAGCAGACACTGGGGGTCATTAACAGTCATTGGGGTCACTAGCATTCACTAGGGTGACTAGCAGTCACTCGGGTCACTAACAGTCACTGGGGGTCACCAGCAGTCACTGGGGTCACTAGCAGTCACTGGGGTCACTAGCAATCACTGGGGTCACTAGCAGTCACTGGGGTCCCTAGCAATCACTGGAGTCACTAGCAGTCACTGGGGTCACTAGCAATCACTGGAGTCACTAGCAGTCACTCGGGTCACTAACAGTCACTGGGGGTCACCAGCAGTCACTGGGGGTCACTAACAGTCGCTGGGGTTATTAGCAGTCACTCGGGTCACTAGCAGTCACTGTGGGTCACTAGCCGTCACTGGGGGTCACTAGCATTTACTGGGGTCACTAGCAGTCACTGGTGTCACAAGCAGTCACTGGGGTCACTAGCAGTCACTGGGGTCACCAGCAGTCACTGGGGGTTACTAGCAGTCACAGAGGGGTCACTAGCAGACACAGGGGGTCACTAGCAGTCATTGGGGGTCACTAGCAGTCACTGGGGTAACCAGAAGACACTGGGGTCACCAGCAGACACTGGGGGTCACTAGCAGTCACTGGGGTCACTAGCAGTCACTGAGATCACCAGCAGTCACTGGGGTCACTAGCCGTCACTGGGGTCACCGGCAGACACTGGGGGTCACTAGCAGTCACTGGGGTCACTAGCAGTCACTGGGGTCACCAGCAGTCACTGGGGGTTACTAGCAGTCACAGAGGGGTCACTCGCAGACACAGGGGGTCACTAGCAGTCATTGGGGGTCACTAGCAGTCACTTGGGTCACTAGCAGTCACTGGGGTCACTAGCAGTCACCGATGTCTCTAGAAGTCACTGGGGTCACTAGCAGTCACAGGGGTCACTAGAAGTCACTGGCGTCACTAGCAGTCACATAAGTCACTAGCAGTCACTGGGGTCACTAGCAGTAACAGGGGTCACTAGCAGTCAATGGGGTCACTAGTAGAAACTGAGGTCACTATCAAACACTGGGGTCACTAGCAGTCACTGGGGTCACTAGCAGTCACTGGGGTCACTAGCAATCACTGGGGTCACTAGTAGATACTGAGGTCACTATCAGTCACTGGGGTCACTATCAGTCACTGGGGTCACCATCAGTCATTGGGGGTCACTAGCTGTCACTGGGGTCACCAGCAGTCACTGGGGGTCACTAGCAGTCACTAGGGGGCCACTAGCAGTCACTGGGGCCACTAGCCATCACTGGGGTCATTAGCAGTCACTGGAGTCACTAGCAGTCACTGGGGTCACTAGCAGTCACTGGTGGTCACTAGTAGTCACTGGGGTCACTATCAGTCACTGGGGGTCACTGGGGTCACTAGCAGTCACTGGGTTCACTAGCAGTCACTGGGGGTCACTAGCAGTCCCTGGGGTCACTAGCAGTCACTGGGGTCACTAGCAGTCAATGGGGTCACCAGCAGTCACTGGGGTCACTAGCAGTCACTGGGGGTCACCAGAAGTCACTGGGGTCACTAGCAGTCACTGGGGGTCTCTAGCAGACACTGGGGTCACTAGCAGTCACTGGGGTCACTAGCAGTCACTGGGGGTCACTAGCAGTCACTGTGGTCACCAGCAGTCACTGGGGGTCAATAGCATTCAATGGTGGTCACTAGCAGTCACTGGGGTCACTAGCAGTCACTGGGGTCACCAGCAGTCACTGGGGGTCACTAGCCGTCACTGGGGGTCACTAGCAGTCACTGGGGTCACTAGCAGTCACTAGGGGTTACTAGCAGTCACAGGGGTCACTAGCAGACACTGGGGGTCATTAACAGTCACTGGGGTCACTAGCATTCACTAGGGTCACTAGCAGTCACTGGGGGGTCACTATCAGTCACCGGTGTCACTAGCAGACACTGGGGGTCACTAGCAGTCACTGGGGTCACTAGCAGTCACTGGGTTCACTAGCAGTCACTGGGGTCACTAGCAGTCACTGGGGTCACTAGCAATCACTGGGGTCACTAGCAGTCACTGGGATCACTAGCAATCACTGGAGTCACTAGCAGTCACTGGGGTCACTAGCAATCACTTGAGTCACTAGCAGTCACTCGGGTCACTAACAGTCACTTGGGGTCACCAGCAGTCACTGGGGGTCACTAACAGTCACTGGGGTTATTAGCAGTCACTCGGGTCACTAGCAGTCACTGTGGGTCACTAGCAGTCACTGGGGGTCACTAGCAGTTACTGGGGTCACTAGCAGTCACTGGTGTCACTATCAGTCACTGGTGTCACTAGCAGTCACTGGGGTCACTAGCAGTCACTGGGGGTCACTAGCAATCACTGGGGTAACCAGAAGACACTGGGGTCACCAGCAGACACTGGGGGTCACTAGCAGTCACTGGGGTCACTAGCAGTCACTGAGGTCACTAGCAGTCACTGGGGTCACTAGAAGTCACTGGCGTCACCGGCAGACACTGGGGGTCACTAGCAGTCACTGGGGTCACTTGCAGTCAATGGGGGTCACTAGCAGTCACTGAGGTCACTAGCAGTCACTGGGGGTCACTAGCAGACACTGGGGGTCACTAGCAGTCACTGGGGTCACCAGCAGTCACTGGAGTCACCAGCAGTCACTGGGGCCATTAACAGTCACTGGGGTAACTAGCAGTCACTCGGCGTCACGAGCAGTCACTGGGGTTACTAGTAGTCGCTGGAGGTCACTAGCAGTCACTGGGGTCACTAGCAGTCACTGGGGTCACTAGCATTCACTGGGGTCACTAGCAGTCACTGGGGTTCACTAGCAGTCACTGGGGTCACTATCATTCCCTGGGGTCACTAGCTGTCACTGGGGTCACTAGCAGTAACTGGGGGTCACTAACAGTCACTCGGGTAACTAGCAGTCACTGGGCGTCACGAGCAGTCACTGGGGTCACTAGCAGTCACTGGGGTCACCAGCAGTCACCGGGGTCACTAGCAGTTACTGGGGTCACTAGCAGTCACTGGGGTCACTAGCAGTCACTGGGGGGTCACTAGCAGTTACTGGGGTCACTAGCAGTCACTGGGGTCACTAGCAGTCACTGGTGTCACTAGCAGTCACTGGGGTCACTAGCAGTCACTGGGGGTCACTAGCAGTCACTGGGGTCACTAGCAGTCACTGGGGTCACCAGCAGTCACTGGGGGTCACGTCACTTGCAGTCACTGGGGGTCACGTCACTGGCAGTCACTGGGGGTCACTAGCAGTCACTGGGGTCACCAGAAGACACTGGGGTCACCAGCAGTCACTGGGGTCACCAGCAGTCACTGGGGGCACTAGCAGTCACTGGGGGTCACTAGCAGTCACTGGGTTCACTAGCAGTCACTGGGGTCACTAGTAGACACTGAGGTCACTATCAGTCACTGGGGGTCACTATCATTCACTTTGGGTCCCTAGCAGTCACTGGGGTCAATAGTAGTCACTGGGGGTCATTAGCAGTCACTGAGGGTCATTAGCAGTCACTGGGGGTCACTAGCAGTCACTGGGGTCACTATCAGTCACTGGGGTCACTAGCAGTCACTGGCGTCTCTAGCAGTCATTGGGGTCACTAGCAGTCACAGGGGTCACTAGCAGTCACTGGGGTCACAAGTAGTCACTGGGGTCACTTGCAGTCACTAGGGTCACTAGTAGACACTGAGGTCACTAGCAGTCACTGGGGTCACTAGTAGACACTGGGGGTCACTAGCAGTCACTGGGGTCTCGAGCAGTCACTGGGGGTCACTAGCAGTCACTGGGGGTCAATAGCAGTCACTGGGGTCACCAGCAGTCGTTGGGGTCACCAGCAGTCACTGGGGCCATTAGCAGTCACTGGGGTAACTAGCAGTCACTCGGCGTCACGAGCAGTCACTGGGGTTACTAGCAGTCACTGGGGTCACCAGCAGTTACCGGGGTCACTAGCAGTTACTGGGGTCACTAGCAGTCACTGGGGTCACTAGCAGTCGTCAATGGGGGGTCACTAGCAGTTACTGGGGTCACTAGCAGTCACTGGGGTCACTAGCAGTCACTGGTGTCACTAGCAGTCACTGGGGTCATTAGCAGTCACTGAGGGTGACTTGCTTGTCACTGGGGTCACTAGCATTCCCTTGGGTCACTAGCTGTCACTGGGGTCACTAGCAGTCACTGGGGGTCACTAACAGGCACTGGAATAACTAGCAGTCACTGGGCGTCACGAACAGTCACTGGGGTCACTAGCAGTCACTGGGGTCACCAGCAGTCACCGGGGTCACTAGCAGTTACTGGGGTCACTAGCAGTCACTGGGGTCACTAGCAGTCACTGGGGGGTCACTAGCAGGTACTGGGGTCACTAGCAGTCACTGGGGTCACTAGCAGTCACTGGTGTCACTAGCAGTCACTGGGGGTCACGTCACTTGCAGTCACTGGGGGTCACTAGCAGTCACTGGGGTCACCAGGAGTCACTGGGGGTCACGTCACTTGCAGTCACTGGGGGTCACTAGCAGTCACTGGGGTCACCAGAAGACACAGGGGTCACCAGGAGTCACTGGGGTCACCAGCAGTAACTGGGGGTCACTAGCCATTACTGGGAGTCACTAGCAGTCACTGGGGTCACTAGCAGTCACTAAGGGATACTAGCAGTCACAGGGGTCACTAGCAAACACTGGAGGTCATTAACAGTCATTGGGGTCACTAGCATTCACTAGGGTGACTAGCAGTCACTCGGGTCACTAACAGTCACTGGGGGTCACCAGCAGTCACTGGGGTCACTAGCAGTCACTGGGGTCACTAGCAATCACAGGGGTCACTAGCAGTCACTGGGGTCCCTAGCAATCACTGGAGTCACTAGCAGTCACTGGGGTCACTAGCAATCACTGGAGTCACTAGCAGTCACTCGGGTCACTAACAGTCACTGGGGGTCACTAGCAGTCACTGAGGTCACCAGCAGTCACTGGGGTCACTAGCCGTCACTGGGGTCACCGGCAGACACTGGGGGTCACTAGCAGTCACTGGGGTCACTAGCAGTCACTGGGGTCACCAGCAGTCACTGGGGGTTACTAGCAGTCACAGAGGGGTCACTAGCAGACACAGGGGGTCACTAGCAGTCATTGGGGGTCACTAGCAGTCACTGGGGTCACTAGCAGTCACTGGGGTCACTAGCAGTCACCGGTGTCTCTAGAAGTCACTGGGGTCACTAGCAGTCACAGGGGTCACTAGAAGTCACTGGCGTCACTAGCAGTCACATAAGTCACTAGCAGTCACTGGGGTCACTAGCAGTAACAGGGGTCACTAGCAGTCAATGGGGTCACTAGAAGAAACTGAGGTCACTATCAAACACTGGGGTCACTAGCAGTCACTGGGGTCACTAGCAGTCACTGGGGTCACTAGCAATCACTGGGGTCACTAGTAGATACTGAGATCACTATCAGTCACTGGGGTCACTATCAGTCACTGGGGTCACCATCAGTCATTGGGGGTCACTAGCTGTCACTGCGGTCACCAGCAGTCACTGGGGGTCACTAGCAGTCACTAGGGGGCCACTAGCAGTCTCTGGGGCCACTAGCCATCACTGGGGTCATTAGCAGTCACTGGAGTCACTAGCAGTCACTGGGGTCACTAGCAGTCACTGGTGGTCACTAGCAGTCACTGGGGTCACTATCAGTCACTGGGGGTCACTGGGGTCACTAGCAGTCACTGGGGTCACTAGCAGTCACTGGGGGTCACTAGCAGTCACTGGGGTCTCTAGCAGTCACTGGGGTCACTAGCAGTCAATGGGGTCACCAGCAGTCACTGGGGTCACTAGCAGTCACTGGGGGTCACCAGAAGTCACTGGGGTCACTAGCAGTCACTGGGGGTCTCTAGCAGACACTGGGGTCACTAGCAGTCACTGGGGTCACTAGCAGTCACTGGGGGTCACTAGCAGTCACTGTGGTCACCAGCAGTCACTGGGGGTCAATAGCATTCAATGGGGGTCACTAGCAGTCACTGGGGTCACTAGCAGTCACTGGGGTCACCAGCAGTCACTGGGGGTCACTAGCCGTCACTGGGGGTCACTAGCAGTCACTGGGGTCACTAGCAGTCACTAGGGGTTACTAGCAGTCACAGGGGTCACTAGCAGACACTGGGGGTCATTAACAGTCACTGGGGTCACTAGCATTCACTAGGGTCACTAGCAGTCACTGGGGGGTCACTATCAGTCACCGGTGTCACTAGCAGACACTGGGGGTCACTAGCAGTCACTGGGGTCACTAGCAGTCACTGGGTTCACTAGCAGTCACTGGGGTCACTAGCAGTCACTGGGGTCACTAGCAATCACTGGGGTCACTAGCAGTCACTGGGGTCACTAGCAATCACTGGAGTCACTAGCAGTCACTGGGGTCACTAGCAATCACTTGAGTCACTAGCAGTCACTCGGGTCACTAACAGTCACTTGGGGTCACCAGCAGTCACTGGGGGTCACTAACAGTCACTGGGGTTATTAGCAGTCACTCGGGTCACTAGCAGTCACTGTGGGTCACTAGCAGTCACTGGGGGTCACTAGCAGTTACTGGGGTCACTAGCAGTCACTGGTGTCACTATCAGTCACTGGTGTCACTAGCAGTCACTGGGGTCACTAGCAGTCACTGGGGGTCACTAGCAGTCACTGGGGTATCCAGAAGACACTGGGGTCACCAGCAGACACTGGGGGTCACTAACAGTCACTGGGGTCACTAGCAGTCACTGAGGTCACTAGCAGTCACTGGGGTCACTAGCAGTCACTGGCGTCACCGGCAGACACTGGGGGTCACTAGCAGTCACTGGGGTCACTTGCAGTCAATGGGGGTCACTAGCAGTCACTGAGGTCACTAGCAGTCACTGGGGGTCACTAGCAGACACTGGGGGTCACTAGCAGTCACTGGGGTCACCAGCAGTCACTGGAGTCACCAGCAGTCACTGGGGCCATTAACAGTCACTGGGGTAACTAGCAGTCACTGGGGGTCACTAGCAGTCACTGGGGTCACTAGCAGTCACTGGGGTCACCAGCAGTCACTGGGGGTCACGTCACTTGCAGTCACTGGGGGTCACGTCACTGGCAGTCACTGGGGGTCACTAGCAGTCACTGGGGTCACCAGAAGACACTGGGGTCACCAGCAGTCACTGGGGTCACCAGCAGTCACTGGGGGCACTAGCAGTCACTGGGGGTCACTAGCAGTCACTGGGTTCACTAGCAGTCACTAGGGGTTACTAGCAGTCACAGGGGTCACTAGCAGACACTGGGGGTCATTAACAGTCACTGGAGTCACTAGCATTCACTAGGGTCACTAGCAGTCACTGGGGTCACTAGCAGTCACTGGGGTCACTAGCAGTCACTGGGGGGGTCACTTTCAGTCACCGGTGTCACTAGCAGACATTGGGGGGTCACTAGCAGTCACTGGGTTCACTAGCAGTCACTGGGGTCACTAGCAATCACTGGGGTCACTAGCAGTCACTGGGGTCACTAGCAATCACTGGAGTCACTAGCAGTAACTGGGGTCACTAGCAATCACTGGAGTCACTAGCAGTCACTACGGTCACTAACAGTCACTGGGGGTCACCAGCAGTCACTGGGGATCACCAGCAGTCACTGGGGGTCACTAGCAGTCACTGGGGTTATTAGCAGTCACTCGGGTCACTTGCAGTCACTGTGGGTCACTAGCAGTCACTGGGGGTCACTAGCAGTTACTGGGGTCACTAGCAGTCACTGGTGTCACTAGCAGTCACTGGGGTCACTAGCAGTCACTGGGGTCACCAGCAGTCACTGGGGGTCACATCACTTGCAGTCACTGGGGGTCACTAGCAGTCACTGGGGTCACCAGAAGACACTGGGGTCACCAGCAGGCACTGGGGGTCACTAGCAGTCACTGGGGTCACTAACAGTCACTGAGGTCACTAGCAGTCACTGGGGTCACTAGCAGTCACTGGGGTCACCGGCAGACACTGGGGGTCACTAGCAGTCACTGGGGTCACTTGCAGTCACTTGGGGTCACTAGCAGTCACTGAGGTCACTAGCAGTCACTGGGGTCACTAGCAGTCACTTGGGTCACAAGCAGTCACTGGGGGTCACTAGCAGTCACTGGGGTCACTAGCAGTCACTGGGGTCACTAGCAGTCACTGGGGTCACCAGCAGTCACTGGGGACACTAGCAGGCACTGGGGATCACTAGCAGTCACTGGGGGTGACTATCAGTCACTGGGGGTCATTATCAGTCACTTTGGGTCCCTAGCAGTCACTGGGGTCAATAATAGTCACTGGGGGTCACTAGCAGTCACTGAGGGTCACTAGCAGTCACTGGGGGTAACTAGCAGTCACTGGGGGTCACTAACATTCACTGGGGGTCACTAGCAGTCACTGGGGTCACTAGCAGTCACTGGGGTCACTAGCAGTCACCGGTGTCTCTAGAAGTCACTGGGGTCACTAGCAGTCACAGGAGTCACTAGCAGTCACTGGGGTCACTAGCAGTCACTGGGGTCACTAGCAGTCACTGGGGTCACTAGCAGTCACAGGGGTCACTAGCAGTCACTGGGGTCACTAGTAGACACTGAGGTCACTATCAGTCACTGGGGGTCACTATCAGTCACTTTGGGTCCCTAGCAGTCACTGGGGTCAATAGTAGTCGCTGGGGGTCAATAGCAGTCACTGAGGGTCATTAGCAGTCACTGGGGGTCACTAGCAGACACGGGGTGTAACTAACAGTCACTGGGGGGTCACTAGCATTCACTGTGGTCACTATCAGTCACTGGGGTCACTAGCAGTCACTGGTGTCTCTAGCAGTCATTGGGGTCACTAGCAGTCACAGGGGTCACTAGCAGTCACTGGGGTCACAAGTAGTCACTGGGGTCACTTGCAGTCAGTAGGGTCGCAAGTAGACACTGAGGTCACTAGCAGTCACTGGGGTCACTAGTAGACACTGGGGGTCACTAGCAGTCACTGGGGTCTCGAGCAGTCACTGGGGGTCACTAGCAGTCACTGGGGGCCACTAGCAGTCACTGGGGTAACTAGCAGTCTTTCGGCGTCACGAGCAGTCACTGGGGTTACTAGCAGTCACTGGGGTCACCAGCAGTCACCGGGGTCACTAGCAGTTACTGGGGTCACTAGCAGTCACTGGGGTCACTAGCAGTCAATGGGGGGTCACCAGCAGTCACTGGGGGTTACTAGCAGTCACAGAGGGGTCACTAGCAGACACAGGGGGTCACTAGCAGTCATTGGGGGTCACTAGCAGTCACTGGGGTCACTAGCATTCACTGGGGTCACTAGCAGTCACCGGTGTCTCTAGAAGTCACTGGGGTCACTAGCAGTCACAGGGGTCACTAGAAGTCACTAGCGTCACTAGCAGTCACATAAGTCACTAGCAGTCACTGGGGTCACTAGCAGTAACAGGGGTCACTAGCAGTCAATGGGGTCACTAGTAGAAACTGAGGTCACTATCAAACACTGGGGTCACTAGCAGTCACTGGGGTCACTAGCAGTCACTGGGGTCACTAGCAATCACTGGGGTCACTAGTAGATACTGAGGTCACTATCAGTCACTGGGGTCACTATCAGTCACTGGGGTCACCATCAGTCATTGGGGGTCACTAGCTGTCACTGGGGTCACCAGCAGTCACTGGGGGTCACTAGCAGTCACTAGGGGGCCACTAGCAGTCACTGGGGCCACTTGCCATCACTGGGGTCATTAGCAGTCACTGGAGTCACTAGCAGTCACTGGGGTCACTAGCAGTCACTGGTGGTCACTAGCAGTCACTGGGGTCACTATCAGTCACTGGGGGTCACTGGGGTCACTAGCAGTCACTGGGGTCACTAGCAGTCACTGGGGGTCACTAGCAGTCACTGGGGTCACTAGCAGTCTCTGGGGTCACTAGCAGTCAATGGGGTCACCAGCAGTCACTGGGGTCACTAGCAGTCACTGGGGGTCACCAGAAGTCACTGGGGTCACTAGCAGTCACTGGGGGTCTCTAGCAGACACTGGGGTCACTAGCAGTCACTGGGGTCACTAGCAGTCACTGGGGGTCACTAGCAGTCACTGTGGTCACCAGCAGTCACTGGGGGTCAATAGCATTCAATGGGGGTCACTAGCAGTCACTGGGGTCACTAGCAGTCACTGGGGTCACCAGCAGTCACTGGGGGTCACTAGCCGTCACTGGGGGTCACTAGCAGTCACTGGGGTCACTAGCAGTCACTAGGGGTTACTAGCAGTCACAGGGGTCACTAGCAGACACTGGGGGGTCATTAACAGTCACTGGGGTCACTAGCATTCACAAGGGTCACTAGCAGTCACTGGGGGGTCACTATCAGTCACCGGTGTCACTAGCAGACACTGGGGGTCACTAGCAGTCACTGGGGTCACTAGCAGTCACTGGGTTCACTAGCAGTCACTGGGGTCACTAGCAGTCACTGGGGTCACTAGCAATCACTGGGGTCACTAGCAGTCACTGGGGTCACTAGCAATCACTGGAGTCACTAGCAGTCACTGGGGTCACTAGCAATCACTTGAGTCACTAGCAGTCACTCGGGTCACTAACAGTCACTTGGGGTCACCAGCAGTCACTGGGGGTCACTAACAGTCACTGGGGTTATTAGCAGTCACTCGGGTCACTAGCAGTCACTGTGGGTCACTAGCAGTCACTGGGGGTCACTAGCAGTTACTGGGGTCACTAGCAGTCACTGGTGTCACTATCAGTCACTGGTGTCACTAGCAGTCACTGGGGTCACTAGCAGTCACTGGGGGTCACTAGCAGTCACTGGGGTATCCAGAAGACACTGGGGTCACCAGCAGACACTGGGGGTCACTAGCAGTCACTGGGGTCACTAGCAGTCACTGAGGTCACTAGCAGTCACTGGGGTCACTAGCAGTCACTGGCGTCACCAGCAGACACTGGGGGTCACTAGCAGTCACTGGGGTCACTTGCAGTCAATGGGGGTCACTAGCAGTCACTGAGGTCACTAGCAGTCACTGGGGGTCACTAGCAGACACTGGGGGTCACTAGCAGTCACTGGGGTCACCAGCAGTCACTGGAGTCACCAGCAGTCACTGGGGCCATTAACAGTCACTGGGGTAACTAGCAGTCACTCGGCGTCACGAGCAGTCACTGGGGTTACTAGTAGTCGCTAGAGGTCACTAGCAGTCACTGGGGTCACTAGCAGTCACTGGGGTCACTAGCATTCACTGGGGTCACTAGCAGTCACTGGGGTTCACTAGCAGTCACTGGGGTCACTATCATTCCCTGGGGTCACTAGCTGTCACTGGAGTCACTAGCAGTAACTGGGGGTCACTAACAGTCACTCGGGTAACTAGCAGTCACTGGGCGTCACGAGCAGTCACTGGGGTCACTAGCAGTCACTGGGGTCACCAGCAGTCACCGGGGTCACTAGCAGTTACTGGGGTCACTAGCAGTTACTGGGGTCACTAGCAGTCACTGGGGGGTCACTAGCAGTTACTGGGGTCACTAGCAGTCACTGGGGTCACTAGCAGTCACTGGTGTCACTAGCAGTCACTGGGGTCACTAGCAGTCACTGGGGGTCACTAGCAGTCACTGGGGTCACTAGCAGTCACTGGGGTCACCAGCAGTCATTGGGGGTCACGTCACTTGCAGTCACTGGGGGTCACGTCACTGGCAGTCACTGGGGGTCACTAGCAGTCACTGGGGTCACCAGAAGACACTGGGGTCACCAGCAGTCACTGGGGTCACCAGCAGTCACTGGGGGCACTAGCAGTCACTGGGGGTCACTAGCAGTCACTGGGTTCACTAGCAGTCACTAGGGGTTACTAGCAGTCACAGGGGTCACTAGCAGACACTGGGGGTCATTAACAGTCACTGGAGTCACTAGCATTCACTAGGGTCACTAGCAGTCACTGGGGTCACTAGCAGTCACTGGGGTCACTAGCAGTCACTGGGGGGGTTACTTTCAGTCACCGGTGTCACTAGCAGACATTGGGGGGTCACTAGCAGTCACTGGGTTCACTAGCAGTCACTGGGGTCACTAGCAATCACTGGGGTCACTAGCAGTCACTGGGGACACTAGCAATCACTGGAGTCACTAGCAGTAACTGGGGTCACTAGCAATCACTGGAGTCACTAGCAGTCACTACGGTCACTAACAGTCACTGGGGGTCACCAGCAGTCACTGGGGATCACCAGCAGTCACTGGGGGTCACTAGCAGTCACTGGGGTTATTAGCAGTCACTCGGGTCACTTGCAGTCACTGTGGGTCACTAGCAGTCACTGGGGGTCACTAGCAGTTACTGGGGTCACTAGCAGTCACTGGTGTCACTAGCAGTCACTGGGGTCACTAGCAGTCACTGGGGTCACCAGCAGTCACTGGGGGTCACATCACTTGCAGTCACTGGGGGTCACTAGCAGTCACTGGGGTCACCAGAAGACACTGGGGTCACCAGCAGGCACTGGGGGTCACTAGCAGTCACTGGGGTCACTAACAGTCACTGAGGTCACTAGCAGTCACTGGGGTCACTAGCAGTCACTGGGGTCACCGGCAGACATTGGGGGTCACTAGCAGTCACTGGGGTCACTTGCAGTCACTTGGGGTCACTAGCAGTCACTGAGGTCACTAGCAGTCACTGGGGTCACTAGCAGTCACTTGGGTCACAAGCAGTCACTGGGGGTCACTAGCAGTCACTGGGGTCACTAGCAGTCACTGGGGTCACTAGCAGTCACTGGGGTCACCAGCAGTCACTGGGGACACTAGCAGGCACTGGGGATCACTAGCAGTCACTGGGGGTGACTATCAGTCACTGGGGGTCATTATCAGTCACTTTGGGTCCCTAGCAGTCACTGGGGTCAATAATAGTCACTGGGGGTCACTAGCAGTCACTGAGGGTCACTAGCAGTCACTGGGGGTAACTAGCAGTCACTGGGGGTCACTAACATTCACTGGGGGTCACTAGCAGTCACTGGGGTCACTAGCAGTCACTGGGGTCACTAGCAGTCACCGGTGTCTCTAGAAGTCACTGGGGTCACTAGCAGTCACAGGAGTCACTAGCAGTCACTGGGGTCACTAGCAGTCACTGGGGTCACTAGCAGTCACTGGGGTCACTAGCAGTCACAGGGGTCACTAGCAGTCACTGGGGTCACTAGTAGACACTGAGGTCACTATCAGTCACTGGGGGTCACTATCAGTCACTTTGGGTCCCTAGCAGTCACTGGGGTCAATAGTAGTCGCTGGGGGTCAATAGCAGTCACTGAGGGTCATTAGCAGTCACTGGGGGTCACTAGCAGACACGGGGTGTAACTAACAGTCACTGGGGGGTCACTAGCATTCACTGCGGTCACTATCAGTCACTGGGGTCACTAGCAGTCACTGGTGTCTCTAGCAGTCATTGGGGTCACTAGCAGTCACAGGGGTCACTAGCAGTCACTGGGGTCACAAGTAGTCACTGGGGTCACTTGCAGTCAGTAGGGTCGCAAGTAGACACTGAGGTCACTAGCAGTCACTGGGGTCACTAGTAGACACTGGGGGTCACTAGCAGTCACTGGGGTCTCGAGCAGTCACTGGGGGTCACTAGCAGTCACTGGGGGCCACTAGCAGTCACTGGGGTAACTAGCAGTCTTTCGGCGTCACGAGCAGTCACTGGGGTTACTAGCAGTCACTGGGGTCACCAGCAGTCACCGGGGTCACTAGCAGTTGCTGGGGTCACTAGCAGTCACTGGGGTCACTAGCAGTCAATGGGGGGTCACCAGCAGTCACTGGGGGTTACTAGCAGTCACAGAGGGGTCACTAGCAGACACAGGGGGTCACTAGCAGTCATTGGGGGTCACTAGCAGTCACTGGGGTCACTAGCATTCACATGGGTCACTAGCAGTCACCGGTGTCTCTAGAAGTCACTGGGGTCACTAGCAGTCACAGGGGTCACTAGAAGTCACTAGCGTCACTAGCAGTCACATAAGTCACTAGCAGTCACTGGGGTCACTAGCAGTAACAGGGGTCACTAGCAGTCAATGGGGTCACTAGTAGAAACTGAGGTCACTATCAAACACTGGGGTCACTAGCAGTCACTGGGGTCACTAGCAGTCACTGGGGTCACTAGCAATCACTGGGGTCACTAGTAGATACTGAGGTCACTATCAGTCACTGGGGTCACTATCAGTCACTGGGGTCACCATCAGTCATTGGGGGTCACTAGCTGTCACTGGGGTCACCAGCAGTCACTGGGGGTCACTAGCAGTCACTAGGGGGCCACTAGCAGTCACTGGGGCCACTTGCCATCACTGGGGTCATTAGCAGTCACTGGAGTCACTAGCAGTCACTGGGGTCACTAGCAGTCACTGGTGGTCACTAGCAGTCACTGGGGTCACTATCAGTCACTGGGGGTCACTGGGGTCACTAGCAGTCAATGGGGTCACTAGCAGTCACTGGGGGTCACTAGCAGTCACTGGGGTCACTAGCAGTCTCTGGGGTCACTAGCCGTCAATGGGGTCACCAGCAGTCACTGGGGTCACTAGCAGTCACTGGGGGTCACCAGAAGTCACTGGGGTCACTAGCAGTCACTGGGGGTCTCTAGCAGACACTGGGGTCACTAGCAGTCACTGGGGTCACTAGCAGTCACTGGGGGTCACTAGCAGTCACTGTGGTCACCAGCAGTCACTGGGGGTCAATAGCATTCAATGGGGGTCACTAGCAGTCACTGGGGTCACTAGCAGTCACTGGGGTCACCAGCAGTCACTGGGGGTCACTAGCCGTCACTGGGGGTCACTAGCAGTCACTGGGGTCACTAGCAGTCACTAGGGGTTACTAGCAGTCACAGGGGTCACTAGCAGACACTGGGGGTCATTAACAGTCACTGGGGTCACTAGCATTCACTAGGGTCACTAGCAGTCACTGGGGGGTCACTATCAGTCACCGGTGTCACTAGCAGACACTGGGGGTCACTAGCAGTCACTGGGGTCACTAGCAGTCACTGGGCTCACTAGCAGTCACTGGGGTCACTAGCAGTCACTGGGGTCACTAGCAATCACTGGGGTCACTAGCAGTCACTGGGGTCACTAGCAATCACTGGAGTCACTAGCAGTCACTGGGGTCACTAGTAATCACTTGAGTCACTAGCAGTCACTCGGGTCACTAACAGTCACTTGGGGTCACCAGCAGTCACTGGGGGTCACTAACAGTCACTGGGGTTATTAGCAGTCACTCGGGTCACTAGCAGTCACTGTGGGTCACTAGCAGTCACTGGGGGTCACTAGCAGTTACTGGGGTCACTAGCAGTCACTGGTGTCACTATCAGTCACTGGTGTCACTAGCAGTCACTGGGGTCACTAGCAGTCACTGGGGGTCACTAGCAGTCACTGGGGTAACCAGAAGACACTGGGGTCACCAGCAGACACTGGGGGTCACTAGCAGTCACTGGGGTCACTAGCAGTCACTGAGGTCACTAGCAGTCACTGGGGTCACTAGCAGTCACTGGCGTCACCGGCAGACACTGGGGGTCACTAGCAGTCACTGGGGTCACTTGCAGTCAATGTGGGTCACTAGCATTCACTGAGGTCACTAGCAGTCACTGGGGGTCACTAGCAGACACTGGGGGTCACTAGCAGTCACTGGGGTCACCAGCAGTCACTGGAGTCACCAGCAGTCACTGGGGCCATTTACAGTCACTGGGGTAACTAGCAGTCACTCGGCGTCACGAGCAGTCACTGTGGTTACTAGTAGTCGCTGGAGGTCACTAGCAGTCACTGGGGTCACTAGCAGTCACTGGGGTCACTAGCATTCACTGGGGTCACTAGCAGTCACTGGGATTCACTAGCAGTAACTGGGGGTCACTAACAGTCACTCGGGTAACTAGCAGTCACTGGGCGTCACGAGCAGTCACTGGGGTCACTAGCAGTCACTGGGGGTCACTAGCAGTCACTGGGGTCACTAGCAGTCACTGGGGTCACCAGCAGTCACTGGGGGTCCCGTCACTTGCAGTCACTGGGGGTCACGTCACTGGCAGTCACTGGGGGTCACTAGCAGTCACTGGGGTCACCAGAAGACACTGGGGTCACCAGCAGTCACTGGGGTCACCAGCAGTCACTGGGGGCACTAGCAGTCACTGGGGGTCACTAGCAGTCACTGGGTTCACTAGCAGTCACTAGGGGTTACTAGCAGTCACAGGGGTCACTAGCAGACACTGGGGGTCATTAACAGTCACTGGAGTCACTAGCATTCACTTGGGTCACTAGCAGTCACTGGGGTCACTAGCAGTCACTGGGGTCACTAGCAGTCACTGGGGGGGTCACTTTCAGTCACCGGTGTCACTAGCAGACATTGGGGGGTCACTAGCAGTCACTGGGTTCACTAGCAGTCACTGGGGTCACTAGCAATCACTGGGGTCACTAGCAGTCACTGGGGTCACTAGCAATCACTGGAGTCACTAGCAGTAACTGGGGTCACTAGCAATCACTGGAGTCACTAGCAGTCACTACGGTCACTAACAGTCACTGGGGGTCACCAGCAGTCACTGGGGATCACCAGCAGTCACTGGGGGTCACTAGCAGTCACTGGGGTTATTAGCAGTCACTCGGGTCACTTGCAGTCACTGTGGGTCACTAGCAGTCACTGGGGGTCACTAGCAGTTACTGGGGTCACTAGCAGTCACTGGTGTCACTAGCAGTCACTGGGGTCACTAGCAGTCACTGGGGTCACCAGCAGTCACTGGGGGTCACATCACTTGCAGTCACTGGGGGTCACTAGCAGTCACTGGGGTCACCAGAAGACACTGGGGGTCACTAGCAGTCACTGGGGTCACTTGCAGTCACTTGGGGTCACTAGCAGTCACTGAGGTCACTAGCAGTCACTGGGGTCACTAGCAGTCACTTGGGTCACCAGCAGTCACTGGGGGTCACTAGCAGTCACTGGGGTCACTAGCAGTCACTGGGGTCACTAGCAGTCACTGGGGTCACTAGCAGTCACTTGGGTCACTAGCAGTCACTGGGGTCACCAGCAGTCACTGGGGGTCACATCACTTGCAGTCACTGGGGGTCACTAGCAGTCACTGGGGTCACCAGAAGACACTGGGATCACCAGCAGGCACTGGGGGTCACTAGCAGTCACTGGGGTCACTAACAGTCACTGAGGTCACTAGCAGTCACTGGGGTCACTAGCAGTCACTGGGGTCACCGGCAGACACTGGGGGTCACTAGCAGTCACTGGGGTCACTTGCAGTCACTTGGGGTCACTAGCAGTCACTGAGGTCACTAGCAGTCACTGGGGTCACTAGCAGTCACTTGGGTCACCAGCAGTCACTGGGGGTCACTAGCAGTCACTGGGGTCACTAGCAGTCACTGGGGTCACTAGCAGTCACTGGGGTCACTAGGGTCACCAGCAGTCACTGGGGACACTAGCAGGCACTGGGGATCACTAGCAGTCACTGGGGGAGACTATCAGTCACTGGGGGTCATTATCAGTCACTTTGGGTCCCTAGCAGTCACTGGGGTAAATAATAGTCACTGGGAGTCACTAGCAGTCACTGAGGGTCACTAGCAGTCACTGGGGGTAACTAGCAGTCACTGGGGGTCACTAACATTCACTGGGGGTCACTAGCAGTCACTGGGGTCACTAGCAGTCACTGGGGTCACTAGCAGTCACTGGGGGTCACTAGCAGTCACTGGGGTCACTAGCAGTCACTGGGGTCACCAGCAGTCACTGGGGGTCACGTCACTTGCAGTCACTGGGGGTCACGTCACTGGCAGTCACTGGGGGTCACTAGGAGTCACTGGGGTCACCAGAAGACACTGGGGTCACCAGCAGTCACTGGGGTCACCAGCAGTCACTGGGGGCACTAGCAGTCACTGGGGGTCACTAGCAGTCACTGGGTTCACTAGCAGTCACTAGGGGTTACTAGCAGTCACAGGGGTCACTAGCAGACACTGGGGGTCATTAACAATCACTGGAGTCACTAGCATTCACTAGGGTCACTAGCAGTCACTGGGGTCACTTGCAGTCACTGGGGTCACTAGCAGTCACTGGGGGGGTCACTTTCAGTCACCGGTGTCACTAGCAGACATTGGGGGGTCACTAGCAGTCACTGGGTTCACTAGCAGTCACTGGGGTCACTAGCAATCACTGGGGTCACTAGCAGTCACTGGGGTCACTAGCAATCACTGGAGTCACTAGCAGTAACTGGGGTCACTAGCAATCACTGGAGTCACTAGCAGTCACTACGGTCACTAACAGTCACTGGGGGTCACCAGCAGTCACTGGGGATCACCAGCAGTCACTGGGGGTCACTAGCAGTCACTGGGGTTATTAGCAGTCACTCGGGTCACTTGCAGTCACTGTGGGTCACTAGCAGTCACTGGGGGTCACTAGCAGCTACTGGGGTCACTAGCAGTCACTGGTGTCACTAGCAGTCACTGGGGTCACTAGCAGTCACTGGGGTCACCAGCAGTCACTGGGGGTCACATCACTTGCAGTCACTGGGGGTCACTAGCAGTCACTGGGGTCACCAGAAGACACTGGGGTCACCAGCAGGCACTGGGGGTCACTAGCAGTCACAGGGGTCACTAACAGTCACTGAGGTCACTAGCAGTCACTGGGGTCACTAGCAGTCACTGGGGTCACCGGCAGACACTGGGGGTCACTAGCAGTCACTGGGGTCACTTGCAGTCACTTGGGGTCACTAGCAGTCACTGAGGTCACTAGCAGTCACTGGGGTCACTAGCAGTCACTTGGGTCACAAGCAGTCACTGGGGGTCACTAGCAGTCACTGGGGTCACTAGCAGTCACTGGGGTCACTAGCAGTCACTGGGGTCACCAGCAGTCACTGGGGACACTAGCAGGCACTGGGGATCACTAGCAGTCACTGGGGGTGACTATCAGTCACTGGGGGTCATTATCAGTCACTTTGGGTCCCTAGCAGTCACTGGGGTCAATAATAGTCACTGGGGGTCACTAGCAGTCACTGAGGGTCACTAGCAGTCACTGGGGGTAACTAGCAGTCACTGGGGGTCACTAACATTCACTGGGGGTCACTAGCAGTCACTGGGGTCACTAGCAGTCACTGGGGTCACTAGCAGTCACCGGTGTCTCTAGAAGTCACTGGGGTCACTAGCAGTCACAGGAGTCACTAGCAGTCACTGGGGTCACTAGCAGTCACTGGGGTCACTAGCAGTCACTGGGGTCACTAGCAGTCACAGGGGTCACTAGCAGTCACTGGGGTCACTAGTAGACACTGAGGTCACTATCAGTCACTGGGGGTCACTATCAGTCACTTTGGGTCCCTAGCAGTCACTGGGGTCAATAGTAGTCACTGGGGGTCATTAGCAGTCACTGAGGGTCATTAGCAGTCACTGGGGGTCACTAGCAGACACGGGGTGTAACTAACAGTCACTGGGGGGTCACTAGCATTCACTGCGGTCACTATCAGTCACTGGGGTCACTAGCAGTCACTGGTGTCTCTAGCAGTCATTGGGGTCACCAGCAGTCACAGGGGTCACTAGCAGTCACTGGGGTCACAAGTAGTCACTGGGGTCACTTGCAGTCAGTAGGGTCGCAAGTAGACACTGAGGTCACTAGCAGTCACTGGGGTCACTAGTAGACACTGGGGGTCACTAGCAGTCACTGGGGTCTCGAGCAGTCACTGGGGGTCACTAGCAGTCACTGGGGGCCACTAGCAGTCACTGGGGTAACTAGCAGTCTTTCGGCGTCACGAGCAGTCACTGGGGTTACTAGCAGTCACTGGGGTCACCAGCAGTCACCGGGGTCACTAGCAGTTACTGGGGTCACTAGCAGTCACTGGGGTCACTAGCAGTCAATGGGGGGTCACCAGCAGTCACTGGGGGTTACTAGCAGTCACAGAGGGGTCACTAGCAGACACAGGGGGTCACTAGCAGTCATTGGGGGTCACTAGCAGTCACTGGGGTCACTAGCATTCACTGGGGTCACTAGCAGTCACCGGTGTCTCTAGAAGTCACTGGGGTCACTAGCAGTCACAGGGGTCACTAGAAGTCACTGGCGTCACTAGCAGTCACATAAGTCACTAGGAGTCACTGGGGTCACTAGCAGTAACAGGGGTCACTAGCAGTCAATGGGGTCACTAGTAGAAACTGAGGTCACTATCAAACACTGGGGTCACTAGCAGTCACTGGGGTCACTAGCAGTCACTGGGGTCACTAGCAATCACTGGGGTCACTAGTAGATACTGAGGTCACTATCAGTCACTGGGGTCACTATCAGTCACTGGGGTCACCATCAGTCATTGGGGGTCACTAGCTGTCACTGGGGTCACCAGCAGTCACTGGGGGTCACTAGCAGTCACTAGGGGGCCACTAGCAGTCACTGGGGCCACTTGCCATCACTGGGGTCATTAGCAGTCACTGGAGTCACTAGCAGTCACTGGGGTCACTAGCAGTCACTGGTGGTCACTAGCAGTCACTGGGGTCACTATCAGTCACTGGGGGTCACTGGGGTCACTAGCAGTCACTGGGGTCACTAGCAGTCACTGGGGGTCACTAGCAGTCACTGGGGTCACTAGCAGTCTCTGGGGTCACTAGCAGTCAATGGGGTCACCAGCAGTCACTGGGGTCACTAGCAGTCACTGGGGGTCACCAGAAGTCACTGGGGTCACTAGCAGTCACTGGGGGTCTCTAGCAGACACTGGGGTCACTAGCAGTCACTGGGGTCACTAGCAGTCACTGGGGGTCACTAGCAGTCACTGTGGTCACCAGCAGTCACTGGGGGTCAATAGCATTCAATGGGGGTCACTAGCAGTCACTGGGGTCACTAGCAGTCACTGGGGTCACCAGCAGTCACTGGGGGTCACTAGCCGTCACTGGGGGTCACTAGCAGTCACTGGGGTCACTATCAGTCACTAGGGGTTACTAGCAGTCACAGGGGTCACTAGCAGACACTGGGGGTCATTAACAGTCACTGGGGTCACTAGCATTCACTAGGGTCACTAGCAGTCACTGGGGGGTCACTATCAGTCACCGGTGTCACTAGCAGACACTGGGGGTCACTAGCAGTCACTGGGGTCACTAGCAGTCACTGGGTTCACTAGCAGTCACTGGGGTCACTAGCAGTCACTGGGGTCACTAGCAATCACTGGGGTCACTAGCAGTCACTGGGGTCACTAGCAATCACTGGAGTCACTAGCAGTCACTGGGGTCACTAGTAATCACTTGAGTCACTAGCAGTCACTCGGGTCACTAACAGTCACTTGGGGTCACCAGCAGTCACTGGGGGTCACTAACAGTCACTGGGGTTATTAGCAGTCACTCGGGTCACTAGCAGTCACTGGGGGTCACTAGCAGTTACTGGGGTCACTAGCAGTCACTGGTGTCACTATCAGTCACTGGTGTCACTAGCAGTCACTGGGGTCACTAGCAGTCACTGGGGGTCACTAGCAGTCACTGGGGTAACCAGAAGACACTGGGGTCACCAGCAGACACTGGGGGTCACTAGCAGTCACTGGGGTCACTAGCAGTCACTGAGGTCACTAGCAGTCACTGGGGTCACTAGCAGTCACTGGCGTCACCGGCAGACACTGGGGGTCACTAGCAGTCACTGGGGTCACTTGCAGTCAATGGGGGTCACTAGCAGTCACTGAGGTCACTAGCAGTCACTGGGGGTCACTAGCAGACACTGGGGGTCACTAGCAGTCACTGGGGTCACCAGCAGTCACTCGGCGTCACGAGCAGTCACTGGGGTTACTAGTAGTCGCTGGAGGTCACTAGCAGTCACTGGGGTCACTAGCAGTCACTGGGGTCACTAGCATTCACTGGGGTCACTAGCAGTCACTGGGGTTCACTAGCAGTCACTGGTGTCAATATCATTCCCTGGGGTCACTAGCTGTCACTGGGGTCACTAGCAGTAACTGGGGGTCACTAACAGTCACTCGGGTAACTAGCAGTCACTGGGCGTCACGAGCAGTCACTGGGGTCACTAGCAGTCACTGGGGTCACCAGCAGTCACCGGGGTCGCTAGCAGTTACTGGGGTCACTAGCAGTCACTGGGGTCACTAGCAGTCACTGGGGGGTCACTAGCAGTTACTGGGGTCACTAGCAGTCACAGGGGTCACTAGCAGTCACTGGTGTCACTAGCAGTCACTGGGGTCACTAGCAGTCACTGGGGGTCACTAGCAGTCACTAGGGTCACTAGCAGTCACTGGGGTCACCAGCAGTCACTGGGGGTCACGTCACTTGCAGTCACAGGGGGTCACGTCACTGGCAGTCACTGGGGGTCACTAGCAGTCACTGGGGTCACCAGAAGACACTGGGGTCACCAGCAGTCACTGGGGTCACCAGCAGTCACTGGGGGCACTAGCAGTCACTGGGGGTCACTAGCAGTCACTGGGTTCACTAGCAGTCACTAGGGGTTACTAGCAGTCACAGGGGTCACTAGCAGACACTGGGGGTCATTAACAGTCACTGGAGTCACTAGCATTCACTAGGGTCACTAGCAGTCACTGGGGTCACTAGCAGTCACTGGGGTCACTAGCAGTCACTGGGGGGGTCACTTTCAGTCACCGGTATCACTAGCAGACATTGGGGGGTCACTAGCAGTCACTGGGTTCACTAGCAGTCACTGGGGTCACTAGCAATCACTGGGGTCACTAGCAGTCACTGGGGTCACTAGCAATCACTGGAGTCACTAGCAGTAACTGGGGTCACTAGCAATCACTGGAGTCACTAGCAGTCACTACGGTCACTAACAGTCACTGGGGGTCACCAGCAGTCACTGGGGATCACCAGCAGTCACTGGGGGTCACTAGCAGTCACTGGGGTTATTTGCAGTCACTCGGGTCACTTGCAGTCACTGTGGGTCACTAGCAGTCACTGGGGGTCACTAGCAGTTACTGGGGTCACTAGCAGTCACTGGTGTCACTAGCAGTCACTGGGGTCACTAGCAGTCACTGGGGTCACCAGCAGTCACTGGGGGTCACATCACTTGCAGTCACTGGGGGTCACTAGCAGTCACTGGGGTCACCAGAAGACACTGGGGGTCACTAGCAGTCACTGGGGTCACTTGCAGTCACTTGGGGTCACTAGCAGTCACTGAGGTCACTAGCAGTCACTGGGGTCACTAGCAGTCACTTGGGTCACCAGCAGTCACTGGGGGTCACTAGCAGTCACTGGGGTCACTAGCAGTCACTGGGGTCACTAGCAGTCACTGGGGTCACTAACAGTCACTTGGGTCACTAGCAGTCACTGGGGTCACCAGCAGTCACTTGGGGTCACATCACTTGCAGTCACTGGGGGTCACTAGCAGTCACTGGGGTCACCAGAAGACACTGGGGTCACCAGCAGGCACTGGGGGTCACTAGCAGTCACTGGGGTCACTAACAGTCACTGAGGTCACTAGCAGTCACTGGGGTCACTAGCAGTCACTGGGGTCACCGGCAGACACTGGGGGTCACTAGCAGTCACTGGGGTCACTTGCAGTCACTTGGGGTCACTAGCAGTCACTGAGGTCACTAGCAGTCACTGGGGTCACTAGCAGTCACTTGGGTCACCAGCAGTCACTGGGGGTCACTAGCAGTTACTGGGGTCACTAGCAGTCACTGGGGTCACTAGCAGTCACTGGGGTCACTAGGGTCACCAGCAGTCACTGGGGACACTAGCAGGCACTGGGGATCACTAGCAGTCACTGGGGGTGACTATCAGTCACTGGGGGTCATTATCAGTCACTTTGGGTCCCTAGCAGTCACTGGGGT
Organism: Procambarus clarkii; assembly: GCF_040958095.1. Classification (NCBI taxonomy): domain Eukaryota; kingdom Metazoa; phylum Arthropoda; class Malacostraca; order Decapoda; family Cambaridae; genus Procambarus; species Procambarus clarkii. Next base: position 7,727,335 of record NC_091183.1, on the reverse strand, counting down.
AAATAATAGTCACTGGGAGTCACTAGCAGTCACTGAGGGTCACTAGCAGTCACTGGGGGTAACTAGCAGTCACTGGGGGTCACTAACATTCACTGGGGGTCACTAGCAGTCACTGGGGTCACTAGCAGTCACTGGGGTCACTAGCAGTCACCGGTGTCTCTAGAAGTCACTGGGGTCACTAGCAGTCACAGGAGTCACTAGCAGTCACTGGGGTCACTAGCAGTCACTGGGGTCACTAGCAGTCACTGGGGTCACTAGCAGTCACAGGGGTCACTAGCAGTCACTGGGGTCACTAGTAGACACTGAGGTCACTATCAGTCACTGGGGGTCACTATCAGTCACTTTGGGTCCCTAGCAGTCACTGGGGTCAATAGTAGTCACTGGGGGTCATTAGCAGTCACTGAGGGTCATTAGTAGTCACTGGGGGTCACTAGCAGACACGGGGTGTAACTAACAGTCACTGGGGGGACACTAGCATTCACTGCGGTCACTATCAGTCACTGGGGTCACTAGCAGTCACTGGTGTCTCTAGCAGTCATTGGGGTCACTAGCAGTCACAGGGGTCACTAGCAGTCACTGAGGTCACAAGTAGTCACTGGGGTCACTTGCAGTCACTAGGGTCACAAGTAGACACTGAGGTCACTAGCAGTCACTGGGGTCACTAGTAGACACTGGGGGTCACTAGCAGTCACTGGGGTCTCGAGCAGTCACTGGGGGTCACTAGCAGTCACTGGGGGCCACTAGCAGTCACTGGGGTAACTAGCAGTCACTCGGCGTCACGAGCAGTCACTGGGGTTACTAGCAGTCACTGGGGTCACCAGCAGTCACCGGGGCCACTAGCAGTTACTGGGGTCACTAGCAGTCACTGGGGTCACTAGCAGTCAATGGGGGGTCACTAGCAGTTACTAGGGCCACTAGCAGTCACTGGGGTCACTAGCAGTCACTGGTGTCACTAGCAGTCACTGGGGTCATTAGCAGTCACTGAGGGTGACTAGCTTGTCACTGGGGTCACTAGCATTCCCTGGGGTCACTAGCTGTCACTGGGGTCACTAGCAGTCACTGGGGGGTCACTAACAGGCACTGGAATAACTAGCAGTCACTGGGCGTCACGAACAGTCACTGGGGTCACCAGCAGTCACTGGGGTCACCAGCAGTCACCGGGGTCACTAGCAGTTACTGGGGTCACTAGCAGTCACTGGGGTCACTAGCAGTCACTGGGGGGTCACTAGCAGTTACTGGGGTCACTAGCAGTCACTGGGGTCACTAGCAGTCACTGGTGTCACTAGCAGTCACTGGGGGTCACGTCACTTGCAGTCACTGGGGGTCACTAGCAGTCACTGGGGTCACCAGGAGTCACTTGGGTCACGTCACTCTCAGTCACTGGGGGTCACTAGCAGTCACTGGGGTCACCAGAAGACACAGGGGTCACCAGGAGTCACTGGGGTCACCAACAGTAACTGGGGGTCACTAGCCATCACTGGGGGTCACTAGCAGTCACTGGGGTCACTAGCAGTCACTAGGGGATACTAGCAGTCACAGGGGTCACTAGCAGATACTGGGGGTCATTAACAGTCATTGGGGTCACTAGCATTCACTAGGGTCACTAGCAGTCACTCGGGTCACTAACAGTCACTGGGGGTCACCAGCAGTCACTGGGGTCACTAGCAGTCACTGGGGTCACTAGCAATCACTGGGGTCACTAGCAGTCACTGGGGTCCCTAGCAATCACTGGAGTCACTAGCAGTCACTGGGGTCACTAGCAATCACTGGAGTCACTAGCAGTCACTCGGGTCACTAACAGTCACTGGAGGTCACCAGAGTCACTGGGGGTCACTAACAGTCGCTGGGGTTATTAGCAGTCACTCGGGTCACTAGCAGTCACTGTGGGTCACTAGCCGTCACTGGGGGTCACTAGCAGTTACTGGGGTCACTAGCAGTCACTGGTGTCACAAGCAGTCACTGGGGTCACTAGCAGTCACTGGGGTCATCAGCAGTCACTGGGGGTCACATCACTTGCAGTCACTGGGGGCCACTAGCAGTCACTGGGGTAACCAGAAGACACTGGGGTCACCAGCAGACACTGGGGGTCACTAGCAGTCACTGGTGTCACTAGCAGTCACTGAGGTCACTAGCAGTCACTGGGGTCACTAGCCGTCACTGGGGTCACCGGCAGACACTGTGGGTCACTAGCAGTCACTGGGGTCACTTGCAGTCACTGGGGATCACTAGCAGTCACTGAGGTCACTAGCAGTCACTGGGGTCACTAGCAGTCACTGGGGTCACCAGCAGTCACTGGGGGTTACTAGCAGTCACAGAGGGGTCACTAGCAGACACAGGGGGTCACTAGCAGTCATTGGGGGTCACTAACAGTCACTGGGGTCACTAGCAGTCACTGGGGTCACTAGCAGTCACCGGTGTCTCTAGAAGTCACTGGGGTCACTAGCAGTCACAGGGGTCACTAGAAGTCACTGGCGTCACTAGCAGTCACTTAAGTCACTATCAGTCACTGGGGTCACTAGCAGTAACAGGGGTCACTAGCAGTCAATGGGGTCACTAGTAGAAACTGAGGTCACTATCAGTCACTGGGGTCACTAGCAGTCACTGGGGTCACTAGCAATCACTGGGGTCACTAGTAGATACTGAGGTCACTATCAGTCACTGGGGTCACTATCAGTCACTGGGGTCACCATCAGTCATTGGGGGTCACTAGCTGTCACTGGGGTAACCAGCAGTCACTGGGGGTCACTAGCAGTCACTAGGGGGCCACTAGTAGTCACTGGGGCCACTAGCCATCACTGGGGTCATTAGCAATCACTGGAGTCCTTAGCAGTCACTGGGGTCACTAGCAGTCACTGGGGGTCACTAGCAGTCACTTGGGTCACTATCAGTCACTGGGGGTCACTGGGGTCTCTACCAGTCACTGGGGTCACTAGCAGTCACTGGGGGTCACTAGCAGTCACTGGGGTCACTAGCAGTCACTGGGGTCACTAGCAGTCAATGGGGTCACCAGCAGTCACTGGGGTCACTAGCAGTCACTGGGGGTCACCAGAAGTCACTGGGGTCACTAGCAGGCACTGGGGTCACTAGCAGTCACTGGGGGTCTCTAGCAGACACTGGGGTCACTAGCAGTCACTGGGGTCACTAGCAGTCACTGGGGGTCACTAGCAGTCACTGTGGTCACCAGCAGTCACTGGGGGTCAAAAGCATTCAATGGGGGTCACTAGCAGTCACTGGGGTCACTTGCAGTCACTGGGGTCACCAGCAGTCACTGGGGGTCACTAGCAGTCACATCGGTCATTAGCAGTTAGTGGGGATCACTAGCAGTCACTGGGGTAACTAGCAGTCACTCGGCGTCACGAGCAGTCACTGGGGTTACTAGCAGTCACTGGGGTCACCAGCAGTCACCGGGGTCACTAGCAGTTACTGGGGTCACTAGCAGTCACTAGGGTCACTAGCAGTCACTGGGGGTCACTAGCAATTACTGGGGTCACTAGCAGTCACTGGTGTCACTAGCAGTCACTGGGATCATTAGCAGTCACTGGGGGTCAATAGCTTGTCACTGGGGTCACTAGCATTCCCTGGGGTCACTAGCTGTCACTGGGGTCACTAGCAGTCACTGGGGGTCACTAACAGGCACTGGAATAACTAGCAGTCACTGGGCGTCACGAACAGTCACTGGGGTCACTAGCACTCACTGGGGTCACCAGCAGTCACCGGGGTCACTAGCAGTTACTGGGGTCACTAGCAGTCACTGGGGTCACTAGCAGTCACTGGGGGGTCACTAGCAGTTACTGGGGTCACTAGCAGTCACTGGGGTCACTAGCAGTCACTGGTGTCACTAGCAGTCACTGGGGTCATTAACAGTCACTGGGGGTCACTAGCTTGTCACTGGGGTCACTAGCAGTCACTGGGGTCACCAGCAGTCACTGGGGGTCACGTCACTTGCAGTCACTGGGGGTCACTAGCAGTCACTGGGGTCACCAGAAGACACAGGGGTCACCAGCAGTAACTGGGGGTCACTAGCCATCACTGGGGGTCACTAGCAGTCAATGGGGTCACTAGCAGTCACTAGGGGTTACTAGCAGTCACAGGGGTCACTAGCAGACACTGGGGGTCATTAACAGTCATTGGGGTCACTAGCATTCACTAGGGTCACTAGCAGTCACTCGGGTCACTAACAGTCACTGGGGGTCACCAGCAGTCACTGGGGTCACTAGCAGTCACTGGGGTCACTAGCAATCACTGGGGTCACTAGCAGTCACTGGGGTCCCTAGCAATCACTGGAGTCACTAGCAGTCACTGGGGTCACTAGCAATCACTGGAGTCACTAGCAGTCACTCGGGTCACTAACAGTCACTGGGGGTCACCAGCAGTCACTGGGGGTCACTAACAGTCGCTGGGGTTATTAGCAGTCACTGGGGTCACTAGCAGTCACTGGGGGTCACTAGCAGTCACTGGGGTCACTAGCAGTCACTGGGGTCACTAGCAGTCAATGGGGTCACTAGCAGTCACTGGGGTCACTAGCAGTCACTGGGGGTCACCAGAAGTCACTGGGGTCACTAGCAGTCACTGGGGTCACTAGCAGTCACTGGGGGTCTCTAGCAGACACTGGGGTCACTAGCAGTCACTGGGGTCACTAGCAGTCACTGGGGGTCACTAGCAGTCACTGTGGTCACCAGCAGTCACTGGGGGTCAATAGCATTCAATGGGGGTCAATAGCAGTCACTGGGGTCACTAGCAGTCACTGGGGTCACCAGCAGTCACTGGGGGTCACTAGCAGTCACATCAGTCTTTTGCAGTCAGTGGGGATCACTAGCAGTCAATGGGGTCACAAGCAGTCACTTGGGGTCACAAGTAGTCACTGGGGTCACTAGCAGTCACTGGGGGTCACCAGAAGACACTGAGGTCACTAGCAGTCACTGGGGGTCACCATCAGTCACTGGGGTCACTAGCAGTCATTGGCGTCACTAGCAGTCACTAGCAGTCACATGGGGTCACAAGTAGTCACTGGGGTCACCAGAAGACACTGAGGTCACTAGCAGTCATTGGGGTCACCATCAGTCACTGGGGGTCACTAGCTGTCACTGGGGTCACCAGCAGTCACTGGGGGTCACTTGCAGTCACTTGGGGTCACTAGCAGTCACTGAGGTCACTAGCAGTCACTGGGGTCACTAGCAGTCACTGGGATCAACAGCAGTCACTGGGGGTCACTAGCAGTCACTGGGGTCACTAGCAGTCACTGGGGTCACTAGCAGTCACTGGGGTCACTGGGGTCACCAGCAGTCACTGGGGACACTAGCAGGCACTGGGGGTCACTAGCAGTCACTGGGGGTGACTATCAGTCACTGGGGGTCATTATCAGTCACTTTGGGTCACTAGCAGTCACTGGGGTCACTTGCAGTCACTTGGGGTCACTAGCAGTCACTGAGGTCACTAGCAGTCACTGGGGTCACTAGCAGTCACTGGGGTCACCAGCAGTCACTGTGGGTCACTAGCAGTCACTGGGGTCACTGGGGTCACCAGCAGTCACTGGGGACACTAGCAGGCACTGGGGGTCACTAGCAGTCACTGGGGGTGACTATCAGTCACTGGGGGTCATTATCAGTCACTTTGGGTCCCTAGCAGTCAATGGGGTCAATAATAGTCACTGGGGGTCACTAGCAGTCACTGAGGGTCACTAGCAGTCACTGGGGGTAACTAGCAGTCACTGGGGGTCACTAACATTCACTGGGCGTCACTAGCAGTCACTGGGGTCACTAGCAGTCACTGGGGTCACTAGCAGTCACAGGGGTCACTAGCAGTCACTGGGGTCACTAGCAGTCACTGGGGTCACTAGCAGTCACTGGGGTCACTAGCAGTCACAGGGGTCACTAGCAGTCACTGGGGTCACTAGTAGACACTGAGGTCACTATCAGTCACTGGGGGTCACTATCAGTCACTTTGGGTCCCTAGCAGTCACTGGGGTCAATAGTAGTCACTGGGGGTCATTAGCAGTCACTGAGGGTCACTAGCAGTCACTGGGGTTCACTAGCAGACACGGGGTGTAACTAACAGTCACTGGGGGGTCACTAGCATTCACTGGGGTCACTATCAGTCACTGGGGTCACTAGCAGTCACTGGTGTCTCTAGCAGTCATTGGGGTCACTAGCAGTCACAGGGGTCACTAGCAGTCACTGGGGTCACAAGCAGTCACTGGGGTCACTTGCAGTCACTATTGTCACTAGTAGACACTGAGGTCACTAGCAGTCACTGGGGTCACTAGTAGACACTGGGGGTCACTAGCAGTCACTGGGGTCTCGATCAGTCACTGGGGGTCACTAGCAGTCACTGGGGGCCAATAGCAGTCACTGGGGTCACCAGCAGTCGTTGGGGTCACCAGCAGTCACTGGGGCCACTAGCAGTCACTGGGGTAACTAGCAGTCACTCGGCGTCACGAGCAGTCACTGGGGTTACTAGCAGTCACTGGGGTCACCAGCAGTCACCGGGGTCACTAGCAGTCACTAGGGTCACTAGCAGTCACTGGGGGTCACTAGCAGTTACTGGGGTCACTAGCAGTCACTGGTGTCACTAGCAGTCACTGGGGTCATTAGCAGTCACTGGGGGTCACTAGCTTGTCACTGGGGTCACTAGCATTCCCTGGGGTCACTAGCTGTCACTGGGGTCACTAGCAGTCACTGGGGGTCACTAACAGGCACTGGAATAACTAGCAGTCACTGGGCGTCACGAACAGTCACTGGGGTCACTAGCACTCACTGGGGTCACCAGCAGTCACCGGGGTCACTAGCAGTTACTGGGGTCACTAGCAGTCACTGGGGTCACTAGCAGTCACTGGGGGGTCACTAGCAGTTACTGGGGTCACTAGCAGTCACTGGGGTCACTAGCAGTCACTGGTGTCACTAGCAGTCACTGGGGTCATTAACAGTCACTGGGGGTCACCAGCAGTCACTGTGGTCACTAGCAGTCACTGGGGTCACTAGCAATCACTGGGGTCACTAGCAGTCACTGGGGTCCCTAGCAATCACTGGAGTCACTAGCAGTAACTGGGGTCACTAGCAATTACTGGAGTCACTAGCAGTCACTCGGGTCACTAACAGTCACTGGGGGTCACCAGCAGTCTCTGGGGGTCACTAACAGTCGCTGGGGTTATTAGCAGTCACTCGGGTCACTAGCAGTCACTGTGGGTCACTAGCCGTCACTGGGGGTCACTAGCAGTTACTGGGGTCACTAGCAGTCACTGGTGTCACAAGCAGTCACTGGGGTCACTAGCAGTCACTGGGGTCACCAGCAGTCACTGGGGGTCACATCACTTGCAGTCACTGGGGGTCACTAGCAGAAACTGGGGTAACCAGAAGACACTGGGGTCACCAGCAGACACTGGGGGTCACTAGCAGTCACTGGGGTCACTAGCAGTCACTGAGGTCACTAGCAGTCACTGGGGTCACTAGCCGTCACTGGGGTCACCGGCAGACACTGGGGGTCACTAGCAGTCACTGGGGTCACTAGCAGTCACTGGGGTCACCAGCAGTCACTGGGGGTAACTAGCAGTCACTGGGGGTCACTAACATTCACTGGGGGTCACTAGCAGTCACTGGGGTCACTAGCAGTCACTGGGGTCACTAAGAATCACAGGGGTCACTAGCAGTCACTGGGGTCACTAGCAGTCTCTGGGGTCACTAGCAGTCACTGGGGTCACTAGCAGTCACAGGGGTCACTAGCAGTCACTGGGGTTACTAGTAGACACTGAGGTCACTATCAGTCACTGGGGGTCACTATCAGTCACTTTGGGTCCCTAGCAGTCACTGGGGTCAATAATAGTCACTGGGGGTCATTAGCAGTCACTGAGGGTCACTAGCAGTCACTGGGGTTCACTAGCAGACACGGGGTGTAACTAACAGTCACTTGGGGGTCACTAGCAGTCACTGGGGTCACTATCAGTCACTGGGGTCACTAGCAGTCACTGGTGTCTCTAGCAGTCATTGGGGTCACTAGCAGTCACAGGGGTCACTAGCAGTCACTGGGGTAACAAGCAGTCACTGGGGTCACTTGCAGTCACTAGGGTCACTAGTAGACACTGAGGTCACTAGCAGTCACTGGGGTCACTAGTAGACACTGGGGGTCACTAGCAGTCACTGGGGTCTCGAGCAGTAACTGGGGGTCACTAGCAGTCACTGGGGGTCAATAGCAGTCACTGGGGTCACCAGCAGTCGTTGGGGTCACCAGCAGTCACTGGGGCCACTAGCAGTCACTGGGGTAACTAGCAGTCACTCGGCGTCACGAGCAGTCACTGGGGTTACTAGCAGCTACTGGGGTCACCAGCAGTCACCGGGGTCACTAGCAGTTACTGGGGTCACTAGCAGCCACTGGGGTCACTAGCAGTCACTGGGGGTCACTAGCAGTTACTGGGGTCACTAGCAGTCACTGGTGTCACTAGCAGTCACTGGGGTCATTAGCAGTCACTGGGGGTCACTAGCTTGTCACTGGGGTCACTAGCATTCCCTGGGGTCACTAGCTGTCACTGGGGTCACTAGCAATCACTGGGGGTCAATAACAGGCACTGGAATAACTAGCAGTCATTGGGCGTCACGAACAGTCACTGGGGTCACTAGCAGTCACTGGGGTCACCAGCAGTCACCGGGGTCACTAGCAGTTACTGGGGTCACTAGCAGTCACTGGGGTCACTAGCAGTCACTGGGGGGTCACTAGCAGTTACTGGGGTCACTAGCAGTCACTGGGATCACTAGCAGTCACTGGTGTCACTATCAGTCACTGGGGTCATTAACAGTCACTGGGGGTCACTAGCTTGTCACTGGGGTCACTAGCAGTCACTGGGGTCACCAGCAGTCACTGGGGGTCACGTCACTTGCAGTCACTGGGGGTCACTAGCAGTCACTGGGGTCACCAGAAGACACAGGGGTCACCAGGAGTCACTGGGGTCACCAGCAGTAACTGGGGTCACTAGCCATCACTGGGGATCACTAGCAGTCAATGGGGTCACTAGCAGTCACAAGGGGTTACTAGCAGTCACAGGGGTCACTAGCTGACACTGGGGGTCATTAACAGTCATTGGGGTCACTAGCATTCACTAGGGTCACTAGCAGTCACTCGGGTCACTAACAGTCACTGGGGGTCACCAGCAGTCACTGGGGTCACTAGCAGTCACTGGGGTCACTAGCAATCACTGGGGTCACTAGCAGTCACTGGGGTCCCTAGCAATCACTGGAGTCACTAGCAGTCACTCGGGTCACTAACAGTCACTGGGCGTCACCAGCAGTCACTGGGGGTCACTAACAGTCGCTGGGGTTATTAGCAGTCACTCGGGTCACTAGCAGTCACTGGTGTCACAAGCAGTCACTGGGGTCACTAGCAGTCACTGGGGTCACCAGCAGTCACTGGGGGTCACATCACTTGCAGTCACTGGGGTAACCAGAAGACACTGGGGTCACCAGCAGACACTGGGGGTCACTAGCAGTCACTGGGGTCACCGGCAGACACTGGGGGTCACTAGCAGTCACTGGGGTCACTAGCAGTCACTGGGGTCACCAGCAGTCACTGGGGGTCACTAGCAGTCACAGAGGGGTCACTAGCAGACACAGGGGGTCACTAGCAGTCATTGGGGGTCACTATCAGTAACTGGGGTCACTAGCAGTCACTGGGGTCACTAGCAGTCACCGGTGTCTCTAGAAGTCACTGGGGTCACTAGCAGTCACAGGGGTCACTAGAAGTCACTGGCGTCACTAGCAGTCACTTAAGTCACTAGCAGTCACTGGGGTCACTAGCAGTAACAGGGGTCACTAGCAGTCAATGGGGTCACTAGTAGAAACTGAGGTCACTATCAGTCACTGGGGTCACTAGCAGTCACTGGGGTCACTAGCAGTCACTGGGGTCACTAGCAATCACTGGGGTCACTAGTAGATACTGAGGTCACTATCAGTCACTGGGGTCACTATCAGTCACTGGGGTCACCATCAGTCATTGGGGGTCACTAGCTGTGTTACGGCCCTCTCGGGACGCAACGGGGTCCTTACTCTGATGTTGTTAGAGGAAGATATAATGTATCCGTTCCCAAGCCAGTAGTGGCTATCAAGGGATGAGATCCGTGACGTAAGTAACTTAAAGGGAGTAGGGAAAGAAAGTTAAGAACTTAATATTATACTTATCACCATCACCGATTAAATATACATATAAATGAGTGCACAAGGGGGAGGGGTATTAACACTATACAAGGGGATTAATCCATAATCGTGGTCTTCTGTTGAAGACGCTGGTGCCACACCACTTGGTGCTGAGTCCTTGGTGCTTTCTTCGTGGCCTCACGACGTGTCCTCTGAGAATGCCGAGCCTACCCGGGCCACAGGTCAGCCAAAACGCAGGTCCACTGGGGGCACCGTCGTGGAGGCCGTCAACCACACGTCCAGCTGGTCTGCTGGCAGGTACTGAGCCACCAAGGCTGGTACGGCCACTCCACAAACGATATAAGGGGTACGCCCTAGACAGGAGTCTCGTGTGATATCACAAATCACCCTCCTGTCCTCAATACCCCAGTGGATGATCGTCTCCAACAGTCGGTCCCGGGTAAATCCTTTCACTGCCACTCCACTGGCAGGCTAACACACCACAGTGTTCTTCCTGGGGGACGACGTCACAACAGCTGCAGCAAACTTCACAGTATGGAGACTGGCTGCCTCGGGTAGACTGACTCCACTTCCATCACAGTGGTCCCAGGTCGGCTCTGTAAGCAGACACGTCATCAATAACCGGGACACTAATACATCTCACTTACGGGCTTGGGCACAAACACCTGACGTATCCAGTCCATAGATGGCGCTGTCGTCGGAGCACCACCTCACCAGAGGTCAGGGGCGGCGGTGTTGAGCGCTGAACCAGACTGGAAACTGGTCCTCGAGGCCAGTACACGCTGTCCTCACTAGGTGTCGTCGTCCGTTTGGCGGGGGTTTCGGGAGCTGACCCACAGATGGCGTGGTTGTCACTGCTCCAGGCTCGGACGCTGGATCCGGGTTCGTAACACCTCCCCACCAAAAAGAATTTGGTTTGGGGTTCTATAAAAAGAAACACAAACCAAATTAGTACGACGACACAACTCCAAATGGACACACATGCTTTATAATCTGGAATGGCGAGGCTGTCTCGTCCACCAAACTGTACTACTGGACAATTCTGGCACAAAGGGAACTCGAAGATTGAAGGCGATGTCCTGCCTGGCGTAACCTTCCACGTCTTCCACGTCTCCACTGCGATGTCAAGCAGGGGCATCATCTCACCTCTCTCGAGTACGGATTGGTTTCGACACGATCTGGGGGGACTCGACACTTCCCTATGTCGTGGCACTGATGATGGCTGACCACAGACGGCATTTCTGGTGCCGGTCCGATGGTCCTTCAGGGAGACAGGAACCTGGAATACAGGGGTCTGATAATTCAGAGTGATAGCGACAGCGAGTAAAACAGTACTTACAGCATACTCTACTAGGTCCACACCTAGTCCCAACGGGGCTGTTCGTACGTCGCAGGTGGCATTCGCTCTGCCACCGTCAGGTCGACCAACGTTCCGCATAACGCTGTGTTGAGGCTCAGCAATCACGCGGGGGGTGTCAACCTGTCGGAAACAGTCACTCATATTATCACATGTCGTACCTCCTGTATCAACCATCACCTTCCAGGTCCCTTCTTCAACCGCAACGCCTGCAGTACGAATCTCCAATCCCTGGGACCTCTGCGCGATGTTCATGGGAGCCATCATTCGTCGGGTCGTCCACTGATCCTTACTGAGAACACAGAGAATACATAGGAGAATAGAACAAAATATCGCTAAGAAACATGGGGTCAATTGAGGGATAAGCTTCCCGAGCCAGTCATGTCCATAGCCGGCAACATCCACTAGCCTGGCTTGGACTGAAGAGGGCACTAGACCTGTTGAACACACCTCACATACCTCTGACGTCTGGGGAATCTCTGGCTGGTTCAATACACGCTGTAACTTGCCATACCCCAAGCACACTTCTGCCTTCGCTCCAGACCGTTGGTACCCGTGGGTGCCTGCACACAAGGCCTCTCTTCTAGCTCAGGTACTTCTGCCATCGTAACCTCATGTTCCTTGTCGAGAGAATCAGGAGACACTGCTAGATAGTTCTCAATCTGTAGGCGAGAGGACAAATTAAACATAGTTACATCCGGGTCTGTCTTTACCTGGACATTACCATTGCCTGTAGACACCTCAGACTTTGATGTTCTGGCTGACTCGTCCGCTATCTTGGGATGATTGGTGCTCCAATCGGTCACCAAGTCGTTGGCTAGTACCACGTCAATCCCAGCCACAGGGAGGGTATCGACTACTGCCAACTCACATGTGCCGCTGAAATAAGGCGAGTCAAGATGTACTGGCACTAAGGGGGCGATATACTGCGTTCTCGGAAACCCAACCAGGATAACCTCTGGTCTCCCATCCACACTTACTCCCTTGGGTAACGAGCTCTTCACGATCAGGGACTGGGCTGCTCCACTATCTCTGAGCACTACAATTGATCTACCAGTATGATCACTCGTTACATACCCGGTTGAAGTGTGAGGGGCCAACAAACTTGGTCCTTCCTGCGTCGTCGTAGACTGGTTTCCTACTGGTGGTGTAACACAGCTCATCATCATCACCTCCCTATGTGCGCTGCCACCTCTTCTGCCTCGGCACCTAGCAGCTACATGCCCTTTCTGCCCACAAGTCCAGCACACCATATTCCTCCTTGGACTACGGTGTTTCGGACTACTAGGACTTGTTCTTCGGGGGCTACTTGGGGGCGTCTTCTTAGCGCTTCGTGGGACGGGTCTTTCTTCTTCTTCGTCGTGAGGTCTGTCAAACCGGCGCTGGTAATTCCTCGGGACGTACTTAGCAGACGGCCTATGAGTCAGGATATACTCTTCAGCCATGGTGGCTGCTGCACTCAAGGTCTCCACCTGCTGTTCCTCTAAGTACGTCTTGAGGTCTCCAGATAAACAATCCTTGAAGTCCTCGAGCAGAATCAGCTGCTCGAGGTCTTCCCTGGTCTCCACCTTCCGAGAGGCACACCATTCTTGGAAAAGTCGCTCCTTGATCGTGGCGAATTCGGTGAAAGTGTGCTCTGAGGTCTTCTTCAGGTTTCGGAACTTCTGCCTGTACGCCTTTGGTACCAATTGGTACGCCATGAGCGCAACTTTCTTCACCATATCGTAATCGCCGGAGTCGTCAAGGGATAACGTAGAGTAAGCGATTTGGGCCTTCCCAGTCAAGACTGACTGTATCATGATGGCCCAATTCTCCCTTGGCCACTCCAAAGAGGCAGCGACTTTCTCGAAGGCTGCAAAGAATTTTGACACTTCCTTCTCATGGAATTTGGGGACCATTTTGATGTTTCTTACCGGATCGAAACCACTGGTGTCCGTCGTTTGCCTCCGACCACCGCCTAATCGCAAAACTTCTAGTTCATGTTGTCTCTCTCTTTCCTCTCTGTCCTGTCGTTCTTGCCTGTCTCGTTCTTCTCTCTCTCTTTCTCGTTCTTCCCTCTCTCGTCTCTCTTCTCTTTCTCGCTCTTCTCTTTCTCGTTTCTCTTCTCTTTCTCGCTCTTCTTTTTCTCGTTTCTCTTCTCTTTCTCGTTCTTCTTTTCTTTCTTCTCTTTCTAATTCTAAACGCCTCATCGCCAATTCCTTTTCTTTTAAGTCTCGTTCCATCTCTAATTTCTTCCATTCTATTTCACGATTTATTTCTAGGGCACGCATCTTGACTGTTAGGAAGCTGATATTAAGCTCACCTGCATCACTGTCAACGTCACTGCCCTTATCTTCCTCTTCCGTGGAAGCTATGTCTGCACTTTCCTTTGTACTAGGAGTCTCGCCTTCCTGTTTCTCTTCTGCCTTCAGGTGCCGGTGAACCTTGGACAAGATCTCCACACGGGAATCACTGGCACGGATCTTGATCTCCAGGTAGGCGCTCACTAGTACAAGCTCTGGTTTACTCAGATATTTTAATCTGGCAAGACAATCTTCTCTGTTCAGAAAAGCCTGAACCTCGTCCAGATCATCGATGGTAGCTTTGTCTGCCATTGTCACAGATGGAACACTTTGCACTTAACACACTGCTTACACGTTAACACTTAACACACCGAGCACTGTTCTACGCCAATATTGCACTTTATCGCACCAAACACTGCACTTGCCAATATTGCACGTAATCACTTCGGGCACCACACTACCCAATATTGCACTGAGTCCAAGCGAACACTTCGCTCTACAATATTGCACTAAATCACTGAGCACCGCACTAGTCAATATTGCACTCAATCGCTTAATCACAGCGAGCACCGCACTGCACAATATCGCACTTGGTCACTCTGAGCACCGCACAGGACGTATAACGTCACAATCGTCACACACAGGGGGAATTATATACAGGGATTACGCCACTGCACCACCCCTGTCAAACATACTTAACAAGGGGACGGATCCCACTGGGGATGCCAATTATGTTACGGCCCTCTCGGGACGCAACGGGGTCCTTACTCTGATGTTGTTAGAGGAAGATATAATGTATCCGTTCCCAAGCCAGTAGTGGCTATCAAGGGATGAGATCCGTGACGTAAGTAACTTAAAGGGAGTAGGGAAAGAAAGTTAAGAACTTAATATTATACTTATCACCATCACCGATTAAATATACATATAAATGAGTGCACAAGGGGGAGGGGTATTAACACTATACAAGGGGATTAATCCATAATCGTGGTCTTCTGTTGAAGACGCTGGTGCCACACCACTTGGTGCTGAGTCCTTGGTGCTTTCTTCGTGGCCTCACGACGTGTCCTCTGAGAATGCCGAGCCTACCCGGGCCACAGGTCAGCCAAAACGCAGGTCCACTGGGGGCACCGTCGTGGAGGCCGTCAACCACACGTCCAGCTGGTCTGCTGGCAGGTACTGAGCCACCAAGGCTGGTACGGCCACTCCACGAACGATATAAGGGGTACGCCCTAGACAGGAGTCTCGTGTGATATCACAAATCACCCTCCTGTCCTCAATACCCCAGTGGATGATCGTCTCCAACAGTCGGTCCCGGGTAAATCCTTTCACTGCCACTCCACTGGCAGGCTAACACACCACAGTGTTCTTCCGGGGGGACGACGTCACAACAGCTGCAGCAAACTTCACAGTATGGAGACTGGCTGCCTCGGGTAGACTGACTCCACTTCCATCACAGTGGTCCCAGGTCGGCTCTGTAAGCAGACACGTCATCAATAACCGGGACACTAATACATCTCACTTACGGGCTCGGGCACAAACACCTGACGTATCCAGTCCATAGATGGCGCTGTCGTCGGAGCACCACCTCACCAGAGGTCAGGGGCGGCGGTGTTGAGCGCTGAACCAGACTGGAAACTGGTCCTCGAGGCCAGTACATGCTGTCCTCACTAGGTGTCGTCGTCCGTTTGGCGGGGGTTTCGGGAGCTGACCCACAGATGGCGTGGTTGTCACTGCTCCAGGCTCGGACGCTGGATCCGGGTTCGTAACAAGCTGTCACTGGGGTCACCAGCAGTCACTGGGGGTCACTAGCAGTCACTAGGGGGCCACTAGCAGTCACTGGGGCCACTAGCCATCACTGGGGTCATTAGCAGTCACTGGAGTCACTAGCAGTCACTGGGGTCACTAGCAGTCACTGGGGGGTCACTAGCAGTCACTGGGGTCACTAGCAGTCACTGGGGGTTACTGGTTTCACTAGCAGTCACTGGGGTCACTAGCAGTCACTGGGGGTCACTAGCAGTCACTGGGGTCACTAGCAGTCACTGGGGTCACTAGCAGTCACTGGGGTCACCAGCAGTCACTGGGGTCACTAGCAGTCACTGGGGGTCACCAGAAGTCACTGGGGTCACTTGCAGTCACTGGGGTCACTAGCAGTCACTAGGGGTCTCTAGCAGACACTGGGGTCACTAGCAGTCACTGGGGTCACTAGCAGTCACTGGGGGTCACTAGCAGTTACTGTGGTCACCAGCAGTCACTGGGGGTCACCAGAAGTCACTGGGGTCACTAGCAGTCACTGGGGTCACTAGCAGTCACTGGGGGTCTCTAGCAGACACTGGGGTCATTAGCAGTCACTGGGGTCACTAGCAGTCACTGGGGGTCACTAGCAGTCACTGGGGTCACTAGCAGTCACTGGGGGTCACCAGAAGACACTGAGGTCACTAGCAGTCACTGGGGGTCACCATCAGTCACTGGGGTCACTAGCAGTCACTGGGGTCTCTAGCAGTCACTGGGGTCACTAGCAGTCACTGGGGTCACTAGCAGTCACTAGGGGTCACTAGCAGTCACTGTGGTCACAAGCAGTCACTGGGGTCACCAGCAGTCACTGGGGTCACTAGCAGTCACAGGGGGTCACCAGAAGTCACTGGGGTCACTAGCAGTCACTGGGGTCACTAGCAGTCACTGGGGGTCTCTAGCAGACACTGGGGTCACTAGCAGTCACTGGGGTCACTAGCAGTCACTGGGGGTCACTAGCAGTCACTGGGGTCACTAGCAGTCACTGGGGTCACCAGCAGTCACAGGGGGTCACTAGCAGTCACAGCGGTCATTAGCAGTCAGTGGGGATCACTAGCAGTCAATGGGGTCACTTGCAGTCACTTGGGGTCACAAGTAGTCACTGGTGTCACTAGCAGTCACTGGGGGTCACCAGAAGACACTGAGGTCACTAGCAGTCACTGGGGGTCACCATCAGTCACTGGGGTCACTAGCAGTCATTGGCGTCACTAGCAGTCACTAGCAGTCACTTGGGGTCACAAGTAGTCACTGGGGTCACCAGAAGACACTGAGGTCACTAGCAGTCATTGGGGTCACCATCAGTCACTGGGGGTCACTAGCTGTCACTGGGGTCACCAGCAGTCACTGGGGGTCACTATAAGTCACTGGGGATCACTAGCAGTCACTGGGGCCACTAGCCATCACTGGGGTCATTAGCAGTCACTGGGGTCACTAGCAGTCACTGGGGTTATTAGCAGTCACTGGGGGTCACTAGCTGTCTCTGGGGTCACTAGCAGTCACTGGGGGTCACTGGGGTCACTAGCAGTCACTGGGGTCACTAGCAGTCACTGGGGGTCACTAGCAGTTACTGTGGTCACCAGCAGTCACTGGGGGTCACCAGAAGTCACTGGGGTCACTAGCAGTCACTGGGGTCACTAGCAGTCACTGGGGGTCTCTAGCAGACACTGGGGTCATTAGCAGTCACTGGGGTCACTAGCAGTCACTGGGGGTCACTAGCAGTCACTGGGGTCACTAGCAGTCACTGGGGGTCACCAGAAGACACTGAGGTCACTAGCAGTCACTGGGGGTCACCATCAGTCACTGGGGTCACTAGCAGTCACTGGGGTCTCTAGCAGTCACTGGGGTCACTAGCAGTCACTGGGGTCACTAGCAGTCACTAGGGGTCACTAGCAGTCACTGTGGTCACAAGCAGTCACTGGGGTCACCAGCAGTCACTGGGGTCACTAGCAGTCACAGGGGGTCACCAGAAGTCACTGGGGTCACTAGCAGTCACTGGGGTCACTAGCAGTCACTGGGGGTCTCTAGCAGACACTGGGGTCACTAGCAGTCACTGGGGTCACTAGCAGTCACTGGGGGTCACTAGCAGTCACTGGGGTCACTAGCAGTCACTGGGGTCACCAGCAGTCACAGGGGGTCACTAGCAGTCACAGCGGTCATTAGCAGTCAGTGGGGATCACTAGCAGTCAATGGGGTCACTTGCAGTCACTTGGGGTCACAAGTAGTCACTGGTGTCACTAGCAGTCACTGGGGGTCACCAGAAGACACTGAGGTCACTAGCAGTCACTGGGGGTCACCATCAGTCACTGGGGTCACTAGCAGTCATTGGCGTCACTAGCAGTCACTAGCAGTCACTTGGGGTCACAAGTAGTCACTGGGGTCACCAGAAGACACTGAGGTCACTAGCAGTCATTGGGGTCACCATCAGTCACTGGGGGTCACTAGCTGTCACTGGGGTCACCAGCAGTCACTGGGGGTCACTATAAGTCACTGGGGATCACTAGCAGTCACTGGGGCCACTAGCCATCACTGGGGTCATTAGCAGTCACTGGGGTCACTAGCAGTCACTGGGGTTATTAGCAGTCACTGGGGGTCACTAGCTGTCTCTGGGGTCACTAGCAGTCACTGGGGGTCACTGGGGTCACTAGCAGTCACTGGGGTCACTAGCAGTCACTGGGGGTCACTAGCAGTTACTGTGGTCACCAGCAGTCACTGGGGGTCACCAGAAGTCACTGGGGTCACTAGCAGTCACTGGGGTCACTAGCAGTCACTGGGGGTCTCTAGCAGACACTGGGGTCATTAGCAGTCACTGGGGTCACTAGCAGTCACTGGGGGTCACTAGCAGTCACTGGGGTCACTAGCAGTCACTGGGGGTCACCAGAAGACACTGAGGTCACTAGCAGTCACTGGGGGTCACCATCAGTCACTGGGGTCACTAGCAGTCACTGGGGTCTCTAGCAGTCACTGGGGTCACTAGCAGTCACTGGGGTCACTAGCAGTCACTAGGGGTCACTAGCAGTCACTGTGGTCACAAGCAGTCACTGGGGTCACCAGCAGTCACTGGGGTCACTAGCAGTCACAGGGGGTCACCAGAAGTCACTGGGGTCACTAGCAGTCACTGGGGTCACTAGCAGTCACTGGGGGTCTCTAGCAGACACTGGGGTCACTAGCAGTCACTGGGGTCACTAGCAGTCACTGGGGGTCACTAGCAGTCACTGGGGTCACTAGCAGTCACTGGGGTCACCAGCAGTCACAGGGGGTCACTAGCAGTCACAGCGGTCATTAGCAGTCAGTGGGGATCACTAGCAGTCAATGGGGTCACTTGCAGTCACTTGGGGTCACAAGTAGTCACTGGTGTCACTAGCAGTCACTGGGGGTCACCAGAAGACACTGAGGTCACTAGCAGCCACTGGGGGTCACCATCAGTCACTGGGGTCACTAGCAGTCATTGGCGTCACTAGCAGTCACTAGCAGTCACTTGGGGTCACAAGTAGTCACTGGGGTCACCAGAAGACACTGAGGTCACTAGCAGTCATTGGGGTCACCATCAGTCACTGGGGGTCACTAGCTGTCACTGGGGTCACCAGCAGTCACTGGGGGTCACTATAAGTCTCTGGGGATCACTAGCAGTCACTGGGGCCACTAGCCATCACTGGGGTCATTAGCAGTCACTGGGGTCACTAGCAGTCGCTGGGGTCATTAGCATTCACTGGGGGTCACTAGCTGTCACTGGGGTCACTAGCAGTCACTGGGGGTCACTGGGGTCACTAGCAGTCACTGGGGTCACTAGCAGTCACTGGGGTCACTAGCAGTCACTGGGGTCACTAGCAGTCACTGGGGGTCACTGGGGTCCCTAGCAGTCACTGGGGTCACCAGCAGTCAATGGGGTCACTAGCAGTCACTGGGGGTCACCAGAAGTCACTGGGGTCACTAGCAGTCACTGGGGGTCACTAGCAGTCACTGGGGATCACTAGCAGTCATTGGGGTCACTAGCAGTCACTTGGGGTCACAAGCTGTCACTGGGGTCACCAGCAGTCACTGGGGTCACCAGCAGTCACTGGGGGTCACTAGCCATCACTGGGGGTCACTAGCAGTCACTGGGATCACTAGCAGTCACTAGGGGTTACTAGCAGTCACAGGGTCACTAGCAGACACTGGGGGTCATTAACAGTCACTGGGGTCACTAGCATTCACTAGGGTCACTATAGCAGTCACTGGAATCACTAGCAGTCACTGGGGTCACTAGCAGTCACTGGGGGGTCACTATCAGTCACCGGTGTCACTAGCAGACACTGGGGGTCACTAGCAGTCACTGGGGTCACTAGCAGTCACTGGGTTCACTAGCAGTCACTGGGGTCACTAGCAGTCACTGGGGTCACTAGCAATCACTGGGGTCACTAGCAGTCACTGGGGTCACTAGCAATCACTGGAGTCACTAGCAGTCAATGGGGTCACTAGCAATCACTGGAGTCACTAGCAGTCACTCGGGTCACTAACAGTCACTGGGGGTCACCAGCAGTCACTGGGGGTCACTAACAGTCACTGGGGTTAGTAGCAGTCACTCGGGTCACTAGCAGTCACAGAGGGGTCACTAGCAGACACAGGGGGTCACTAGCAGTCATTGGGGGTCACTATCAGTAACTGGGGTCACTAGCAGTCACTGGGGTCACTAGCAGTCACCGGTGTCTCTAGAAGTCACTGGGGTCACTAGCAGTCACAGGGGTCACTAGAAGTCACTGGCGTCACTAGCAGTCACTTAAGTCACTAGCAGTCACTGGGGTCACTAGCAGTAACAGGGGTCACTAGCAGTCAATGGGGTCACTAGTAGAAACTGAGGTCACTATCAGTCACTGGGGTCACTAGCAGTCACTGGGGTCACTAGCAGTCACTGGGGTCACTAGCAATCACTGGGGTCACTAGTAGATACTGAGGTCACTATCAGTCACTGGGGTCACTATCAGTCACTGGGGTCACCATCAGTCATTGGGGGTCACTAGCTGTCACTGGGGTCACCAGCAGTCACTGGGGGTCACTAGCAGTCACTAGGGGGCCCCTAGCAGTCGCTGGGGCCACTAGCCATCACTGGGGTCATTAGCAGTCACTGGAGTCACTAGCAGTCACTGGGGTCACTAGCAGTCACTGGGGGTTACTAGCAGTCACTGGGGTCACTAGCAGTCACTGGGGGTCACTGGGGTCACTAGCAGTCACTGGGGTCACTAGCAGTCACTGGGGATCACTAGCAGTCACTGGGGTCACTAGCAGTCACTGGGGTCACTAGCAGTCACTGGGGTCACCAGCAGTCACTGGGGTCACTAGCAGTCACTAGGGGTCACCAGAAGTCACTGGGGTCACTAGCAGTCACTGGGGTCACTAGCAGTCACTGGGGGTCTCTAGCAGACACTGGGGTCACTAGCAGTCACTGGGGTCACTAGCAGTCACTGGGGGTCACTAGCAGTTACTGTGGTCACCAGCAGTGACTGGGGGTCACCAGAAGTCACTGGGGTCACTAGCAGTCACTGGGGTCACTAGCAGTCACTGGGGGTCTCTAGCAGACACTGGGGTCATTAGCAGTCACTGGGGTCACTAGCAGTCACTGGGGGTCACTAGCAGTCACTGGGGTCACTAGCAGTCACTGGGGGTCACCAGAAGACACTGAGGTCACTAGCAGTCACTGGGGGTCACCATCAGTCACTGGGGTCACTAGCAGTCACTGGGGTCTCTAGCAGTCACTGGGGTCACTAGCAGTCACTGGGGTCACTAGCAGTCACTAGGGGTCACTAGCAGTCACTGTGGTCACAAGCAGTCACTGGGGTCACCAGCAGTCACTGGGGTCACTAGCAGTTACAGGGGGTCACCAGAAGTCACTGGGGTCACTAGCAGTCACTGGGGTCACTAGCAGTCACTGGGGGTCTCTAGCAGACACTGGGGTCACTAGCAGTCACTGGGGTCACTAGCAGTCACTGGGGGTCACTAGCAGTCACTGGGGTCACTAGCAGTCACTGGGGTCACCAGCAGTCACTGGGGGTCACTAGCAGTCACAGCGGTCATTAGCAGTCAGTGGGGATCACTAGCAGTCAATGGGGTCACTTGCAGTCACTTGGGTCACAAGTAGTCACTGGGGTCACTAGCAGTCACTGGGGGTCACCAGAAGACACTGAGGTCACTAGCAGTCACTGGGGGTCACCATCAGTCACTGGGGTCACTAGCAGTCATTGGCGTCACAAGCAGTCACTAGCAGTCACTTGGGGTCACAAGTAGTCACTGGGGTCACCAGAAGACACTGAGGTCACTAGCAGTCATTGGGGTCACCATCAGTCACTGGGGGTCACTAGCTGTCACTGGGGTCACCAGCAGTCACTGGGGGTCACTATAAGTCACTGGGGATCACTAGCAGTCACTGGGGCCAATAGCCATCACTGGGGTCATTAGCAGTCACTGGGGTCACTAGCAGTCACTGGGGTCACTAGCAGTCACTGGGGGTCACTAGCTGTCACTGGGGTCACTAGCAGTCACTGGGCGTCACTGGGGTCACTAGCAGTCACTGGGGTCACTAGCAGTCACTGGGGTCACTAGCAGTCACTGGGGTCACTAGCAGTCACTGGGGGTCACTGGGGTCCCTAGCAGTCACTGGGGTCACCAGCAGTCAATGGGGTCACTAGCAGTCACTGGGGGTCACCAGAAGTCACTGGGGTCACTAGCAGTCACTAGGGGTCACTAGCAGTCACTGGGGATCACTAGCAGTCATTGGGGTCACTAGCAGTCACTTGGGGTCACAAGCTGTCACTGGGGTCACCAGCAGTCACTGGGGTCACCAGCAGTCACTGGGGGTCACTAGCCATCACTGGGGGTCACTAGCAGTCACTGGGATCACTAGCAGTCACTAGGGGTTACTAGCAGTCACAGGGTCACTAGCAGACACTGGGGGTCATTAACAGTCACTGGGGTCACTAGCATTCACTAGGGTCACTATAGCAGTCACTGGAATCACTAGCAGTCACTGGGGTCACTAGCAGTCACTGGGGGGTCACTATCAGTCACCGGTGTCACTAGCAGACACTGGGGGTCACTAGCAGTCACTGGGGTCACTAGCAGTCACTGGGTTCACTAGCAGTCACTGGGGTCACTAGCAGTCACTGGGGTCACTAGCAATCACTGGGGTCACTAGCAGTCACTGGGGTCACTATCAATCACTGGAGTCACTAGCAGTCACTGGGGTCACTAGCAATCACTGGAGTCACTAGCAGTCACTCGGGTCACTAACAGTCACTGGGGGTCACCAGCAGTCACTGGGGGTCACTAACAGTCACTGGGGTTAGTAGCAGTCACTCCGGTCACTAGCAGTCACTGTGGGTCACTAGCAGTCACTGGGGGTCACTAGCAGTTACTGGGGTCACTAGCAGTCACTGGTGTCACTAGCAGTCACTGGGGTCACTAGCAGTCACTGGGGTCACCAGCAGTCACTGGGGGTCACATCACTTGCAGTCACTGGGGGTCACTAGCAGTCACTGGGGTAACTGGAAGACACTGGGGTCACCAGCAGACACTGGGGGTCACTAGCAGTCACTGGGGTCACTAGCAGTCACTGAGGTCACTAGCAGTCACTGGGGTCACTAGCAGTCACTGGGGTCACCGGCAGACACTAGGGGTCACTAGCAGTCACTGGGGTCACTTGCAGTCACTCGGGATCACTAGCAGTCACTGAGGTCACTAGCAGTCACTGGGGTCACTAGCAGTCACTGGGGTCACCAGCAGTCACTGGGGGTCACTAGCAGTCACAGAGGGGTCACTAGCAGACACAGGGGGTCACTAGCAGTCACTGGGGGTCACTAGCAGTCACTGGGGTCACTAGCAGTCACTGGGGTCACTAGCAGTCACCGGTGTCTTTAGAAGTCACTGGGGTCACTAGCAGTCACAGGGGTCACTAGCAGTCACTGGGGGTCACTGGGGTCACTAGCAGTCACTGGGGTCAATAGCAGTCACTGGGGGTCACTAACAGTCACTGGGGTCACTAGCAGTCACTGGGGTCACTAGCAGTCACTGGGGTCACCAGCAGTCACTGGGGTCACTAGCAGTCACTGGGGGTCACCAGAAGTCACTGGGGTCACTAGCAGTCACTGGGGTCACTAGTAGTAACTGGGGGTCACTAGCAGTCACTGTGGTCACCAGCAGTCACTGGGGGTCACTAGCAGTCACTGGGGTCACTAGCAGTCACTGGGATCATCAGCAGTCACTGGGGGTCACTAGCAGTCACAGCGGCCATTAGCAGTCACTGGGGGTCACTAGCAGTCAATGGGGTCACTAGCAGTCACTTGGGGTCACAAGTAGTCACTGGGGTCACTAGCTGTCACTGGGGTCACCAGCAGTCACTGGGGGTCACTATAAGTCACTGGGGGTCACTAGCAGTCACTGAGGTCACTAGCAGTCACTGGGGTCACTAGCAGTCACTGGGGTCACTGCAGACACTGAGGTCACTAGCAGTCATTGGGGTCACCATCAGTCACTGGGGGTCACTAGCTGTCACTGGGGTACCAGCAGTCACTGGGGGCCACTATAAGTCACTGTGGGTCACTAGCAGTCACTGAGGTCACTAGCAGTCACTGGGGTCACCGGCAGACACTGGGGGTCACTAGCAGTCACTGGGGTCACTTGCAGTCACTGGGGATCACTAGCAGTCACTGAGGTCACTAGCAGTCACTGGGGTCATTAGCAGTCACTGGGGGTCACTAGCAGTCAATGGGGTCACTAGCAGTCACTTGGGGTCACGAGTAGTCACTGGGGTCACCAGCAGTCACTGGGGGTCACCAGAAGACACTGAGGTCACTAGCAGTCACTGGGGTCACCATCAGTCACTGGGGTCACTAGCAGTCATTGGCGTCACTAGCAGTCACTTGGGGTCACAAGTAGTCACTGGGGACACCAGAAGACACTGAGGTCACTAGCAGTCATTGGGGGTCACTAGCAGTCACTGGGGTAACCAGGAGACACTGGGGTCACCAGCAGACACTGGGGGTCACTAGCAGTCACTGGGGTCACTAGCAGTCACTGAGGTCACTAGCAGTCACTGGGGTCACTAGCAGTCACTGGGGTCACCGGCAGACACTAGGGGTCACTAGCAGTCACTGGGGTCACTTGCAGTCACTGGGGATCACTAGCAGTCACTGAGGTCACTAGCAGTCACTGGGGTCACTAGCAGTCACTGGGGTCACCAGCAGTCACTGGGGGTCACTAGCATTCACAGAGGGGTCACTAGCAGACACAGGGGGTCACTAGCAGTCACTGGGGGTCACTAGCAGTCACTGGGGTCAAAAGCAGTCACTGGGGTCACTAGCAGTCACCGGTGTCTCTAGAAGTCACTGGGGTCACTAGCAGTCACAGGGGTCACTAGCAGTCACTAGCGTCACTAGCAGTCACTGGGGTCACTAGCAGTCACTGGGGTCACTAGCAGTCACAGGGGTCACTAGCAGTCAATGGGGTCACTAGTAGACACTGAGGTCACTATCAGTCACTGGGGTCACTAGCAGTCACTGGGGTCATTAGCAGTCATTGGGGTCACTAGCAATCACTGGGGTCACTAGTAGATATTGAGGTCACTATCAGTCACTGGGGTCACTATCAGTCACTGGGGTCACCATCAGTCATTGGGGGTCACTAGCTGTCACTGGGGTCACCAGCAGTCACTGGGGGTCACTAGCAGTCACTAGGGGGCCACTAGCAGTCACTGGGACCACTAGCCATCACTGGGGTCATTAGCAGTCACTGGAGTCACTAGCAGTCACTGGGGTCACTAGCAGTCACTGGGGGTCACTAGCAGTCACTGGGGTCACTAGCAGTCACTGGGGGTCTCTGGGGTCACTAGCAGTCACTGGGGTCACTAGCAGTCACTGGGGGTCACTAGCAGTCTCTGGGGTCACAAGCAGTCACTGGGGTCACTAGCAGTCACTGGGGTCACCAGCAGTCACTGGGGTCACTAGCAGTCAATGGGGTCACTAGCAGTCACTGGGGTCATTAGCAGTCACTGGGGGTCACTAGCAGTCAATGGGGTCACTACCAGTCACTTGGGGTCACAAGTAGTCACTGGGGTCACTAGCAGTCACTTGGGGTCACCAGAAGACACTGAGGTCACTAGCAGTCACTGGGGGTCACCATCAGTCACTGGGGTCACTAGCAGTCATTGGCGTCACTAGCAGTCACTTGGGGTCACAAGTAGTCACTGGGGTCACCAGAAGACACTGAGGTCACTAGCAGTCATTGGGGTCACCATCAGTCACTGGGGGTCACTAGCTGTCACTGGGGTCACCAGCAGTCACTGGGGGTCACTATAAGTCACAGGGGGTCACTAGCAGTCACTGGGGCCACTAGCCATCACTGAGGTCATTAGCAGTCACTGGGGTCACTAGCAGTCACTGGGGTCACTAGCAGTCACTGGGGGTCACTAGCTGTCATTGGGGTCACTAGCAGTCACTGGGGTCACTAGCAGTCACTGGGGTCACTAGCAGTCACTGGGGTCACTAGCAGTCACTGGGGGTCACTGGGGTCACTAGCAGTCACTGGGGTCACCAGCAGTCAATGGGGTCACTAGCAGTCACTGGGGGTCACCAGAAGTCACTGGGGTCACTAGCAGTCACTGGGGTCACTAGCAGTCACTGGGGGTCTCTAGCAGTCACTGGGGTCACTAGCAGTCACTGGGGTCACTAGCAGTCACTGGGGGTCACTAGCAGTCACTGTGGTCACAAGCAGTCACTGGGGGTCACTAGCAGTCACTGGGGGTCACTAGCATTCACTGGGGGTCACTAGCAGTCACTGGGGTCACTAGCAGTCGCTGGGGTCACGAGCAGTCACAGTGGTCACTAGCAGTCACTGGGGGTCACTAGTAGTCACTGGGGTCACTAGCAGTCACTGGGGGTCACTAGCAGTCACTGGGGATCACTAGCAGTCATTGGGGTCACTAGCAGTGACTTGGGGTCACAAGCTGTCACTGGGGTCACCAGCAGTCACTGGGGTCACTAGCAGTCACTGGGGTCACCAGCAGTCACTGGGGTCACTAGCAGTCACTGGGGTCACTAGCAGTCACTCGGGGTCACTAGCAGTTACTGGGGTCACTAGCAGTCACTCGGGGTCACTAGCAGTCACTGGGGGTCACTTGCAGTCACTGGAGTCACTAGCAGTCACTGGGGTCACTAGCAGTCACTGGGGGTCACTAGCAGTCACTGGGGTCACTAGCAGTCGCTGGGGTCACCAGCAGTCACAGTGGTCACTAGCAGTCACTGGGGGGTCACTAGTAGTCACTGGGGTCACTAGCAGTCACTGGGGGTCACTAGCAGTCACTGGGGATCACTAGCAGTCATTGGGGTCACTAGCAGTCACTTGGGGTCACAAGCAGTCACTGGGGTCACCAGAAGACACTGAAGTCACTAGCATTCACTGGGGTCACCAGCAGTCACTGGGGTCACCAGCAGTCACTGTGTCACTAGCAATCACGGGGGTCACTAGCAGTCACTGGTGTCACTAGCAGTCACTCGGGGTCACTAGCAGTCGCTGGGGTCACCAGCAGTCACAGCAGTCACTAGCAGTCACTTGGGGTCACTAGTAGTCACTGGGGTCACTAGCAGTCACTGGGGGTCACTAGCAGTCACTGGGGATCACTAGCAGTCATTGGGGTCACTAGCAGTGACTTGGGGTCACAAGCTGTCACTGGGGTCACCAGCAGTCACTGGGGTCACTAGCAGTCACTGGGGTCACCAGCGGTCGCTGGGGTCACTAGCAGTCACTGGGGTCACTAGCAGTCACTCGGGGTCACTAGCAGTTACTGGGGTCACTAGCAGTCACTCGGGGTCACTAGCAGTCACTGGGGGTCACTTGCAGTCACTGGAGTCACTAGCAGTCACTGGGGTCACTAGCAGTCACTGGGGGTCACTAGCAGTCACTGGGGTCACTAGCAGTCGCTGGGGTCACCAGCAGTCACAGTGGTTACTAGCAGTCACTGGGGGTCACTAGTAGTCACTGGGGTCACTAGCAGTCACTGGGGGTCACTAGCAGTCACTGGGGATCACTAGCAGTCATTGGGGTCACTAGCAGTCACTTGGGGTCACAAGCAGTCACTGGGGTCAGCAGAGGACACTGAAGTCACTAGCAGTCACTGGGGTCACCAGCAGTCACTGGGGTCATTAGCAGTCACTGGGGTCACCAGCAGTCACTGGGGTCACTAGCAATCACGGGGGTCACTAGCAGTCACTGGTGTCACTAGCAGTCACTCGGGGTCACTAGCAGTCGCTGGGGTCACCAGCAGTCACAGCGGTCACTAGCAGTCACTGGGGGTCTCTAGTAGTCACTGGGGTCACTAGCAGTCACTGGGGGTCACTAGCAGTCACTGGGGATCACTAGCAGTCATTGGGGTCACTAGCAGTGACTTGGGGTCACAAGCTGTCACTGGGGTCACCAGCAGTCACTGGGGTCACTAGCAGTCACTGGGGTCACCAGCAGTCACTGGGGTCACTAGCAGTCACTGGGGTTACTAGCAGTCACTCGGGGTCACTAGCAGTTACTGGGGTCACTAGCAGTCACTCGGGGTCACTAGCAGTCACTGGGGGTCACTTGCAGTCACTGGAGTCACTAGCAGTCACTGGGGTCACTAGCAGTCACTGGGGGTCACTAGCAGTCACTGGAGTCACTAGCAGTCACAGCGGTCACCAGCAGTCACTGGGGGTCACTAGCAGTCACAGCGGTCACTAGCAGTCACTGGGGTCACTAACAGTTACTGGGGTCATTAGCTGTCACTGGGTCACTAGCAGTCACTGGGGGTCACTAGCAGTCACAGCGGTCACCAGCAATCACTGGGGTCACCAGCAGTCACTGGGGGTCACTAGCATTCACAGCGGTCACCAGCAGTCACTTGGGGTCACTAGCAGTCACAACGGTCACTAGCAGTCACTGGGGGTCAATAGCAGTTACTGGGGTCACTAGCAGTCACTGGGGGTCACTAGCAGTCACAGGGGTCACTAGCAGTCACTGGGGTCACTAGCATTCACTGGGGTCACTAGCAGTCCCTGGGGTCACTAGCAGTCACTGAGGGTCACAAGCAGTCACTGGGGGTCACTAGCAGTCACTGGGGGTCACTAGCAGTCACTGGGGTCACTAGCAGTCACTGGGGTCACTAGCAATCACTGGGGTCACTGGCAGTCCCTGGGGTCACTAGCAGTCACTGTGGGTCACTAGCAGTCACTGTGGTCACTAGCAGTGACTGGGGGTCACTTGCAGTCACTGGAGTCACTAGCAGTCACAGCGGTCACCAGCAGTCACTGGGGGTCACTAGCAGTCACAGCGGTCACTAGCAGTCACTGGGGTCACTAACAGTTACTGGGGTCATTAGCTGTCACTGGGTCACTAGCAGTCACTGGGGGTCACTAGCAGTCACAGCGGTCACCAGCAGTCACTGGGGTCACCAGCAGTCACTGGGGGTCACTAGCATTCACAGCGGTCACCAGCAGTCACTTGGGGTCACTAGCAGTCACAGCGGCCACTAGCAGTCACTGGGGGTCAATAGCAGTTACTTGGGTCACTAGCAGTCACTGGGGGTCACTAGCAGTCACTGGGGTCACTAGCAGTCACTGGGGTCACTAGCAGTCCCTGGGGTCACTAGCAGTCCCTGGGGTCACTAGCAGTCACTGAGGGTCACAAGCAGTCACTGGGGGTCACTAGCAGTCACTGGGGGTCACTAGCAGTCACTGGGGTCACTAGCAGTCACTGGGGTCACTAGCAATCACTGGGGTCACTGGCAGTCCCTGGGGTCACTAGCAGTCACTGGGGGTCACTAGCAGTCACTGTGGTCACTAGCAGTGACTGGGGTCACTAGACATTTTGTTCTCTGGTGTATTATGGGTTATTTGTCACTACTCTGGTATTTGTCACTACTCTGGTATTCAAGTTTATTTCCACTAAAATTAGTTATGGTTCCGTCCCCGTTATTTGTTCTGGCAGTTCCGCTCCTTGGCTCTCACTTTTTCTTCATTTATTCTTCACGATTTAGCAGTTGTTATCGCGACAGTTTTATTGTGCTGATAACTCTTGGGAGGAGACCTTCAGGTGGAGGAGAGATAGTTCTCTTATTGGCTGGAGAAACTGTTTGGTGAAGGGGCTGGATGGTAGAGCAACGATCACCCTTCATGCAGGTCGGCGTTCAATCCCCGACCATCAAGTGGTTTAGCAGCATTCTTTCCCCCCTGTTCCATCCCAAATCCTTATCCTGACCCCTTCCCAGTGCTACATAGTCGTAATGAATTTGTGCTTTTTTCCTGATAGTTTCCTTCCCTTGGTGGAGTAATTTCACAGCATAATAATGATATAACAGGGGGGAGGGGTAGGGGTGGGGGAGTACAAGAAGGAACAGAGCACATGGCCGTGCTGGGTACAACTAGTGGAAGCTGTGTGTGGAGTGGGCAGTACCAGGTGACGCTAAGCTCAGTGTTACCGTGATGGTGAAGGTGATGTCTACAGTTCTCTTATTTCAATGACAATGGGCAGAGTTTCTTTCACCCTGATGCCCCTGTTACCTAGCAGTAAATAGGTACCTGGGAGTTAGTCAGCTGTCACGGGCTGCTTCCTGGGGGGTGGAGGCCTGGTCGAGGACCGGGCCGCGGGGACACTAAAGCCCCCCATAAATCATCTCAAGATAACCTCAAGATACAGACACAGGAGCGTCCGTAGAGAGGAAGGTGGTGTGTCGTGTCAAGATCTCCCACACCATCGCTGGTGGCATAAAACTTTCCATAAATCATCACAAAACCACCTTGTCTCAAAAATTATGTTTAGGATAAAGTGAAAGTTTAGGTAAACTCCACCAGTTTACTGGGGTGGCCTTATATACATGACACTGCTCTATGTACAATACGTTATTCACACATTCACAACGCGTAACAAAATGAAACCCCGCACAGTTCCAGCAGGTAAGTGTCGCTACGTCACACTCGCCTAACAATAGTGGCGCAAAAGATGTCAGACATCTGCAGGAGCTGAAGGAGGCGTTTGAGCAGAGTTCCATGCTGCGTTTCACTTACGAGATGGAAAAGGAAGGGAAGCTGCCCTTTCTAGATGTAACAGTCATGGAAAAGAGCGGAGGTTTCCACACTGCAGTCTACACTAAGGAAACGAACATAGGAATGTGCCTAAATGCCAACAGCGACTGCCCAGACAGGTACAAGAGGAGTGTTGTTAACGCATATGTCGACCATGCTCTCAGCCACAGCTCAGAATGGAAGCAAGTCGACGAAGAACTCTGTAGGGTAAGGCAGGTCCTAGTCAACAATGGCTTCTCCAATGGTTTCGTCGAAGGCATCATAAGAAGGAAAGTGAAACGCCATGCAACCTCTGAAGAGACAACTAACACAACAACTATACCCCCTATTAGACTATTTTACAGGAACTTCTTTTCCACAGCTCATAAAACGGAGGAAAGGGTCCTGAAAGATATTGTTAATAGAAACGTTATCCCTACAGACAAAAATCAGAGGATACAACTGACGATTTACTATAAAACCAGAAAAACGGCCAGCCTACTCATGAGACACTCTCCAGACACAAAGCAGAACGCTTTAAAAGAGACCAACGTCGTCTATGCCTTCAAATGCCCTCTTGGGGATTGTAAGGTCCAAAAAACCCAGTATATAGGCAAGACAACATCTCTTTCTAGGCGTTTAACGATGCATAAGCAACAGGGCTCCATTAAGGAACATATAATCTCTTCCCACAACCAAACCATCGCCAGAGAAATCCTAGTAAACAACACAGAAACCATCGATAGATACAGCGATAGCAGACGGCTTGACGTTTGCGAGGCACTACACATTAAGAAGTCAACACCAGCAATCAACAGCCAATTAATGCACAACTATATTCTACCCACCTCAAGACTCCGCTCCAATATAGAAGCATCAAGAAATATGGACCAATAGGCTTTCTACAATCACTTCTATTCAATACCCATTGTTTCGTGTTCTGTCTTGTGTTGATGAATTTAATACCCTATTAAATACCACTCACCCCATCCACCTCACTCAAATGTAGATATAAACAAATCAGAGATGTGTAAGTTCTATTCAGTTGTGTATGTGTAAACTAAAGTCTTTGAAAATGTAATAAGTTTTACGAAACGCGCTCAAGTGTCGCGTCAGACTAGAAATAAAAATGAATTTTGGAGAATTGATTTTTGAATTACCACCAGCAGTGAAAAGAAATGTGCGAAAGATTGAGAAAATTCGTGTTAGAATTATTAATCTTACTTTTTCGGTAAGATATATATATATATATATATATATATATATATATATATATATATATATATATATATATATATATATATATATTTATATATATATTTATATATATATATATATATATATATATATATATATATATATATATATATATATATATATATATATATATATGTATATATATATATATATATATATATATATATATATATATATATATATATATATATATATATATATATATATATATATATATATTGCATATTGTCCAGGGGACCATTCTGGCTTGTTCGCATTTGTGTTCCTCACGTGTGCCCCTAAGAATGAGGTGATTTGGTAAAATGCTATGCCCAAGATAACTATCCGAGTGCCGGCGGTGGGGTGGTTCAAATAGCCTCGGCTATCACCTCATTTTGTCCGGTCGTGATGGTCAAGTGGATTAAGGCGTCTTGTACATACCAGTTGCGTTGCTTCTGGGAGTATGGGTTCGAGTCACTTCTGGGGTGTGAGTTTTCAGTTGCATATTGTCCAGGGGACCATTCTGGCTTGTTCGCATATATATATATATATATATATATATATATATATATATATATATATATATATATATACTCAACAAGACTACACACACACAGGGGAGGGGGACGGGGGGGGGGAGAGATGCACGCCGGCCGGTGTAAACAAGCAGTTAAGAAACTCTAACAATAAATCATAATATAACATAATCACAAATAATATTATACAGTAACACTCAGGAACATGAATAAGTGTGAATAAGGACATTTTAATATGAATGGCCACGAGTTAAATATAATGGAAATAATGGTAGAGTGACAGTGGGTAATGACCACGGCGTATGGAGTCGTAACTGGGATACGGCGGGTCATCACCTGCTGGAAAAAGGGTACATTGTTAGCCATGATGGTGTCCAAGCTGGGTAGTTCATTCATTTATCAAAGGTTAATGGTCCTTGTCAATTGACGATTACTTAATTGGATAATAAACCTGTTTTTAAAGTAATTCTCTTGTTTTCATTCTCAAAGGAATTTATTTAATATCCTTAAGATCTTGATACCGACATATTTTCATGTGATTTTTTTCAATAATAAATCTTTTGGAAAAATATTGGTCCAAGTGAGAACCTGAAACAAACATAAAATCATATTTCATATGTAATCAGTTTAGTGTTTTAGTGCGAAATAATATTATATTATAAAAGTGACATACAGTACAACAATGTTTAAATGAATTATAACTTTGTCCAATGATGCATAACACAACACAAAGTTAACACTAAGAACAGAATTATACAACGAGAAGCGAACTTCACTTTTCGGTTTATATAAATTGAACTTTATATTTAGTCTTGAGCAATGTTGAGGACTGAGGCTTACATGTCTGGGTGGTCAATAAGATATTATCTTGATATTATTATCCATCCAAACAATGACGGACCTTAACACTAATATAAAACGAAAATTAAAATAAAGAAGCTGAGCAAAGAGAACTTACTCCCACAAATTATTCTGTGCCAAAACTTAGGTGGACGCCAGCAACGAAAGAACAATTTGTCAACACCAGGAAAAAGTTAAGCAACAATTTTCTGGGAGCAAAGAAGTGTAGGAAAAATTTGTGCGACATTTGTTTCATAAATTTCCTTTTGACGTATATTTTCCGGGAACAATTTCAATAATGGTTTTGCAAATCATCTTGAAATATCTCGCTCTGAGCCTGCACATGTGTATTCACCTAGTTGGTCTTGCGGGGGTTGAGCTCTGCTCTTTGGGCCCGCCTCTCAACTGTTAATCAATCAACTGTTACTAACTACTAAATAATGTTTTTTTTTCACACACATACCCAGGAAGAAGCTCTATAACAGATGTCTAACTCCTAGGAACCTATTTATTGCTAGGTAACAAGGGCATCAGGGTGAAAGAAACTTTGCATATTTGTTTCAGCCTGGTCCGGGAATCGAACCCGGGCAACAGAATTACGAGTCCTGCGCGCTGTCTGCTCAGCTACCAGACCCTCATCCACTGTGTACTCACCTAATTGTGCTTGCGGGGGTTGAGCTTTGCATCTTTGGTCCCGCCTCTCAACTGTCAATCAACTGATGTACAGATTCCTGAGCCTACTGGGCTCTATCCTATCTACATTTGAAACTGTGTATAGAGTCAGCCTCCACCACATCACTGCCTAATGCATTCCATTTATTAACTACTCTGACACTGAAAAAATTCTTTCTAACGTCTCTGTGACTCATCTGGGTACTGAGTTTACACCTGTGTCCCCTTGTTCGTGTTCCCCCCCGCGCTAAAGAGTTTGTCTTTGTCCACCCTGACAATTTCCCTGAGAAAT
The DNA here is from genome assembly GCF_040958095.1 of Procambarus clarkii. Lineage (NCBI taxonomy): Eukaryota > Metazoa > Arthropoda > Malacostraca > Decapoda > Cambaridae > Procambarus > Procambarus clarkii. The sequence continues at coordinate 7,693,155 of NC_091183.1, read as the reverse complement.
TTGTAGGTGGTCATCATGTCTCCCTTTCTCTTCTGTTTTCCAGGGACGTGAGGTTCAGCTCCGTCAGCCTTTCCTCGTAGCTCATACCTCTCAGTTCCGGGACAAGTCTGGTGGCATACCGCTGAATCTTCTCTAAGTTTGTCTTGTGTTTAACTAGATACGGACTCCAGACAGGAGTTGCATATTCCAGGATTGGTCTGACATAAGTGGTATACAGGGCCCTGAACGATTCCTTACACAAGTTTCTAAAGGCAGTTTTTATGTTGGCCAATCTAGCATATGCCGCTGATGATATCCTTTTGATGTGGGCCTCTGGGGACAGGTTCGGTGTGGTTACAACCCCCAGATCTTTCTCTCTATTTGACTTGACTGTGTGTGAGTGTGCATATGTATATGTGTGTGTGTGTGTGTGTGTGTGTGTGTACTCACCTATTTGTGCTTGCGGGGATTTGGTTTTGGCTCTTTGGTCCCGCCTCTCAACTGTCAAACAACTGGTGTACAGATTCCTGAGCCTACTGGGCTCTGTCATATCTACATTTGAAACTGTGTATGGAGTCAGCCTCCACTACATCACTGCCTAATGCATTCCATCTGTTAACTACTCTGACACTGAAAAAGTTCTTTCTAACGTCCCTGTTGCTCATGTGGGTACTCAGTTTCCACCTGTGTCACCTTGTTTGCGTACCCCCAGTGTTGAATAGTTTATCCTTGTCTACCGGTCGTTTCCTCTGAGAATTTTATAGGTAGTGATCATGTCTCCCCTTACTCTTCTGTCTTCCACTGTCGTAAGGTGTAGTTCCCACAGCCTTTCCTCGTAATTCATGCCTCTTAGTTCTGGAACTAGTCTAGTGGCATATCTTTGAACTTTTTTCCAGCTTCGTCTTGTGTTTGACACGGTACGGGCTCCATGCTGCGGCCGCATACTCCAGGATTGGTCTTACATATGTGGTGTACAAGATTCTGAACGATTCCTTACACAGGTTCCTGAAGGCTGTTCTAATGTCAGCCAGCCTCGCATGTACCCACCTAGTTGTTGTGTTTGCGGGGGTTGAGCTATGGCTCTTTGGTCCCGCCTCTCAACCGTCAATCAACAGGTGTACAGATTCCTGAGCCTATTCGGCTCTATCATATCTACACTTGAAACTGTGTATGGAGTCAGCCTCCACCACATCACTTATTAATGCATTCCATTAGTCAACCACGCTGACACTAAAAAAGTTCTTTCTAATATCTCTGTGGCTCATTTGGGCGCTCAGTTTCCACCTGTGTCCCCTTGTGCGTGTGCCCTTTGTGTTAAATAGCCTGTCTTTATCTACCCCTATCAATTCCCTTCAGAATCTTGAATGTGGTGATCATGTCTCCCCTAACTCTTCTGTCTTCCAGTGAAGTGAGGTTTAATTCCCGTAGTCTCTCGTAGCTCATACCTCTCAGCTCGGGTACTAGTCTGGTGGCAAACCTTTGAACCTTTTCCAGTTTAGTCTTATCCTTGACTAGATATGGACTCCATGCTGGGGCTGCATACTCCAGGATTGGCCTGACATATGTGGTATACAAAGTTCTGAATGATTCTTTACACAAGTTTCTGAATGCCGTTCGTATGTTGGCCAGCCTGGCATATGCCACTGATGTTATCCTCTTGATATGTGCTGCAGGAGACAGGTCTGGCGTGATATCAACCCCCAAGTCTTTTTCTTTCTCTGACTCCTGAAAATTTCCTCTCCCAGATGATACCTTGTATCCCTACACCTATCTTTATTACATTACATTTGGTTGGGTTAAACTCTAACAACAATTCCTTCAGCTTGTCTAGGTCTTCTTGAAGCCTCAAACAGTCCTCTTCTGTTTTAATCCTTCTCATAATTTTAGCACCGTCCGCAAACATTGAGAGAAATGAATCGATACCCTCCGGGAGATCATTTACATATATCAGAAACAAGATAGAACCGAGTACAGAGCCCTGTGGGACTCCACTGGTGACTTCACGCCAATCGGAGGTCTCAACCCTCACCGTAACTCTCTGCTTCCTATTGCTTAGATACTTCCTTATCCACTGGAGCACCTTACCAGCTACACCTGCCTGCCTCCCCAGCTTATGTACCAGAGTCTTATGCGGTACTGTGTCAAAGGCTTTCCGACAATCCAAGAAAATGCAGTCTGCCCAGCCATCTCTTTCTTGCGTAATCTTTCTCACCTGGTCGTAGAATTCTATAAGCCAGTCAGGCAAGATTTACCCTCCCTGAACCCATGTTGGCGATTTGTCACAAAGTCCCTTCTCTCCAGATGTGTTACCAGGTTTTTTCTCACGATCTTCTCCATCACCTTGCATGGTATACAAGTCAAGGACACTGGCCTGTAGTTCAGTGTCTCTTGCCTGTCGCCTTTTTTTGTATATTGGGGCCACATTCGCCGTCTTCCATATTTTTGGTAGGTCTCCCGTCTCCAGTGACTTACTATACACTATGGAGAGTGGCAAGCAAAGTGCCTCTGCACACTTTTTCAGTACCCATGGTGAGATCCCATCTGGACCAACAGCCTTTCTAACATCCAGATCCAGCAGGTGTCTCTTGACCTCCTCTCTCGTTATTTCGAACTCTTCCAAGGCCGCCTGGTTTACCTCCCTTTCTCCTAGCACAGTAACATCTCCCTGTTCTATTGTGAAGACCTCCTGGAACCTCTTGTTGAGTTCTTCACACACCTGTTTGTCATTCTCTGTATACCTGTCCTCGCATGTTCTAAGTTTCAATATCTGTTCTTTCACTGTTGTTTTCCTTCTGATGCGACTGTGGAGTAGCTTTGGTTCGGTCTTGGCTTTGTTTGCTATATCATTTTCAAAACTTTTCTCTACTTCTCTTCTCACCCTGACGTACTCATTCCTGGTTCTCTGGTATCTCTCTCTGCTTTCTGGTGTTCTGTTATTCCGGAAGTTCCTCCACGCCCTTTTGTTCAGTTTCTTCGCTTCCATACATGCCCTATTATACCATGGATTCTTCTGTTGCTTCTCGGATTTTTCCCTTTGGGCCGGGATGCATCTGCTTACTGCCTCCTGACACTTTATGGTAACATAGTCCATCATACCCTGTACAGACTTATCTCTGAGGTCTGTGTCCCAAGGTATTTCCCTTAGGAAACTTCTCATCTGTTCATAACTCCTCTTTCGGTATGCCAGCTTTTGATTCCTAGTTCTTTTTTGGGGGAGATTGTTACGGCCCTACTGGGGCGTAACCGGGTTCTTTTCTGGTGTTATTAGAATTTGGGAATCCGGCCCCAAGCTAGTAGAAGCTTTCAAGGGATGTGTTCCGTAACGCAAGTTAACTTAAAGGGGGAGGGATACAAATGTTCTGATTTATATATATATTCTCACCACCACCATATAAATAAATATATAACAATCACATGAGGTTTATAACTACATGATAATATACAGAGTTGTCTTCCTCTGAAGACAAAGGATGCTCCACGGTGCTCACGATGAGTAGCCCTGGTTCTCTTCTTCGGCCCACGATGAATCCTCTTTGATTCTCTCGGCGAATCTACCCTGGCCACAGGCCAGCCAAATCACAGTCCCACTGGGTGCTCCGTCGTGGAGGCCTTCAACCACACTCCAGCCTGTAGCTGGCAGGTTCCAATCAGCTCCGCTGTGTAGGCCACTCCACGACCGATACTAGGGTTGCGAGCCCTTGGCAGGAGCCTCGTGTGATCCCGGAGATCACTCTCCTCTCTAAACACCACAGTAGCAAGTCTCTTCCACCAGCCAGCCCCGGATAAGGCTATTTCCTGATACTGCCACATCACAGGCAGGCTAACACTCTCAACAGTGTTCGTCCGGGGGTGACTCACAGCTTCTTCAGAGCAAACTCATGGAGAGACATTGGCTGCCTTGGGTTATCTTGAGGTTATCTTGAGATGATTTCGGGGCTTTAGTGTCCCCGCAGCCCGGTCCTCGACCAGGCCTCCACCCCCAGGAAGCAGCCCGTGACAGCTGACTAATTCCCAGGTACCTATTTACTGCTAGGTACCAGGGGCATCAGGGTGAAAGAAACTCTGCCCATCGTTTCTCGCCACAGAATCACGCGTCCAGTGTTCTGTCCGCTCAGCCACCGGCTCCCTGATCCTCCCTGGGTAGACTGATCCATCGTCCATTACAGCAGTCCCAGGTCGACTCTGTAATCAGACACATCATTAGTGCTGGGGACACTACATGGGGTCACTAAGAATCATCACTTACAAGCTTAGACAAAAACGTCCACCTATTTACTCCATAGATGGCGTTCACTGTCTAAGCGCCACCTCACCAGAGGTCAGCGGCGGCTACGTTACGAGCTGATTAAGACAGGAATCCAGCACCTGTGGCCGGTATATCCCGTCCTCACTAGATGGCGTTGTCCATTTGGAGTGGGTTTCGGGAGCAGACTCACAGATGGCGTTGTCGTCACTGCTCCGTGCTCCGACGCTGGACTCAGGTCCGTAACACCTCCCCACCAAAAAGAATTTGGTTTGGATTTCTATAAAAGGGAAAACAAACCAAATTAGTACGGGGGAACAACTCCAAATGGACTCACATAAACTATGAACTGGAGTGGCGAGGATGTCTTGACCACAGAACTGTCCTAATGGGAAACTCTGGCACAAAGGAAACTTGCAGATGGAAGGCAATGACCTGCCTGATGTGATTTCCCACACCTTCACTGAGAGGTCAAGCAGGGGCATAATCTCACAAGCCTCGAGTAAGGATCAGTATAGACGCGATCTGGGGTGAATCGACACTTCCCTGTGTCGTGGCACCGTTGATGGCTGGTCACAGACAGCATTTCTGGTACCGGTCCGGTAGTCCTTCAGGGAGACGGAAACCTGGAATACAGGGGTCTGATAATTTAGAGTGACAGCGATTGTTGTTAAGACAGTACTTACAGCATAACTGTCTACTAGGTCCACGCCTTGTCCCAACAGGGCTGCTCGTACATCGAAGATGGTGTCTGCTCTGCCACCGTCAAGTCGATCAACGTTCCGCATAACGCTGAATCCAGGCTCGGCAATCACGCGGGGGGGTGTCAACCTGTAGGAAACAGGCACTCATAATATCACATCTCATACCTCCTGTATCCACCATCACCTTCCAGGTCCCTTCTTCGACTGCAACACTCACAGTGCAAGTCTCCAATCCCTGGGATCTCTTCATGATGTTCATGGGAGCCATCACCTGTCGGGTCGTCCACTGGTCTTTACTGAGAACACACACGAGAACAAAAAATACCGCTAAGAAACATTTGGTTAACTTAGGGATAAGTTTCATGAGCCTATAATGTCCATAGCCGGCTATATCCCTTAGCCTGGTTTGGACCGAAGAGGGCACTAGAACCTTCGCACATACCTCACATACCTCCGACGTCTGGGGAATCTCTGGCCGGTTCAGTATACATTGTACTTTGCCATACCGCAAGTACTCATTCGCCTTCACTCCAGACTCTTGAGTATGCGTGGGTGCTTGTACACGAGGCCTCTCTTCATGCTCAGTCGCTTCTGCCACCATAACCTCATGCTTCTTGTCGGGAGAAGAATCAGGAGACTCTGCTAGAATGCTGTCGACCTGTTGGCGAGAGGGAGAATTAAACATGTTAAGTAGTTGTCCGTCTGCCTGTACCTGGATATTACCACGGTCTCCTGTTGTTACCTCAGACCTTATGCCTGCTCCGGCTGGCTCGTCCACAACCTTGAGATGTTTGTTGTCCCAACCTGTCACCAAGTCGTTGACTAGTATCACGTCTTTCCCAGCTATAGGCAAGGTATCAACTACTGCCAACGCACATGTGCCGCTGAAGTCAGGCGAGTCTAGATGTACCGGCACTAAGGGGGCAACGTACCGCATCATAGGAAACCCAACTAGGACAACCTTTTGTCTCTCGTCCACACTCACTACCTCGGGTAACGAGTTTCTCACGATCAGTGACTGGGCTGCTCCACTATCTCTAAGCACTACAACTGATCTGCCAGTATGATAACTCGATACATACCCGCCTGAAGTGAGAGGGGCAAACAATCCTGGTCCTTCCTGACTAGTCATAGACTGGCTTACTACTGGTGGTGTCACACAGCTCATCAACATCACCTCCCTACGTGGGCCGCTACCTCTTCTGCCTCGGCACATAGCAGCTACGTGCCCCTTCTGCCCACAAGTCCAACACACTATATTCTTCCTCGGACTACGGTGTTTCGGACTGTTAGGACTAGTCCTTCGAGGGCTACTTGGGGGCGTCTTCACAGCGCTTTGCGGGACGGGTCTCTCCTCTTCTTGACGAGGTTTGCCAAACAGGCGTGGGTAATTCCTCAGGACATATTTAGTGAAAGACCTATGCGTTAAGATGTATTCTTCCGCCATGGTGGCTGCCGCACTTAAGGTCTCCACCTGCTGCTCCTCTAAGTACGTCTTCAGATCTCCAGATAGACAGTCTTTGAAGTCCTCTAACAATATGAGCTGCTCGAGGTCTTCTTTGGTATCCACCTTCCGAGAGGCACACCACTCCTGGAAAAGCCGTTCATCGATGGTCGCGAATTCGGTGAACGTGTGCTCCGAGGTCTTTTTCAGGTTTCTAAACTTCTGCCTGTAAGCCTCAGGTACCAATTGGTAAGCCATGAGCACTACCTTCTTCACCTTGTTGTAATCGCCGGAGTCGTCAAGGGACAACGTGGAGTAGGCGATTTGGGCCTTCCCAGTCAAGACGGACTGTATCATGATTTCCCAATTCTCCTTTGGCCACTCCAAAGAGGCTGTGACTTTCTCGAAGGCCGCGAAGAACTTCGAAACTTCCTTCTCGTTGAACTTCGGGACAATTTTGATGATCCTTACCGGATCGAAAATACTTGTTTCCATTGTTTGCCTCCGACCACCTAATCGCAATACTTCTAGCTCATGTTGTCTCTCTTTTTCCTCTCTGTCTCGTCGTTCTTGCCTGTCTCGTTCTTCTCTTTCTCTTTCTCGTTCTTCTCTCTCTCGTTTCTCTTCTCTTTCTCGCTCTTCTCTTTCTCTTTCTCGTTCTTCTCTCTCTCGTTTCTCTTTTCTTTCTCGCTCTTCTCTTTCTCTTTCTATTTTTTCTCTCTCTCGTTTCTCTTCTCTTTCTCGCTCTTCTCTTCTTTCTTCTCTTTCTAGTTCTAAACGCCTCATCTCCAATTCTTTTTCTAGTCTCTTTCTTTCCATTTCTTGTCTCTCTCTTTCCATTTCTAATTTCTTATCTTCTTTCTCTCTCGATTTCTCTTCCCTCTCTCTAGCGATTTCAAGCTTTTTCCATTCTATTTCACGGTGGATCTCTAGTTCACACATTTTCACAGTAAGTAAACTTATATTCAATTCACTCTCATCACTTTCGACATCACTGCCCTTACCTTCCTTTTCAGTGGAAGCTATCTCCTCACTTTCCTTTATACTATGTGCCTCGCTTTCCTGTTTCTCCTCGGCCTTCAAGTGTTTGTGAACCTTTGACAAGATCTCAACACGGGAATCACTTGCACGTATTTTGATCTCCAGAAAGGCACTCACTAACACAAGTTCTGGTTTCCCCAGATATTTCAATCTGGCAAGACAGTCCTCCTTGTTCAGAAAGGCCTGAACATCGTCCAGATCGTCGATGGTTGCTTTTTCTGCCATAGTCACTTAGATGGAGCACTAGCACTTAACACACCGCTTCACTTGAGCACTTAATCGCACCTAGCACCTCACTTGCCAATATTGCACGTAATCACACCGGGCACCGCACACTACAATATTGCACTTAATTACACCGGGCACCGCACTACAATATTGCACGTAATCACACTGAGCAACGCACAGGACGTACAACGTCCTAATAATTACACACAGGGGAATTATTTACAGGGGATTGCGCTACATCACCACCCCTGTCAAACATACTTGACAAGGGGTAGCATCCCGCTGGGGATGCCAATTATGTTACGGCACTACTGGGGCGTAACCGGGTTCTTTTCTGGTGTTATTAGCATTTGGGAATCCAGCCCCAAGCTAGTAGAGGCTTTCAAGGGATGTGTTCCGTAACGCAAGTTAACTTAAAGGGGGAAGGATACAAATGTTCTGATTTATATATATATTCTCACCACCACCATATAAATAAATATATAACAATCACACGGGGTTTATAACTACACGATAATATACAGAGTTGTCTTCCTCTGAAGACACAGGATGCTCCACGGTGCTCACGATGAGTAGCCCTGGTTCTCTTCTTTGGCCCACGATGAATCCTCTTTGATTCTCTCGGCGAATCTACCCTGGCCACAGGTCAGCCAAATCACAGTCCCACTGGGTGCTCCGTCGTGGAGGCCTTCAACCACAATCCAGCCTGTAGCTGGCAGGTTCCAATCAGCTCCGCTGTGTAGGCCACTCCACGACCGATACTAGGGTTGCGAGCCCTAGGCAGGAGCCTCGTGTGATCCCGCAGATCACTCTCCTCTCTAAACACCACAGTGGCTAGTCTCTTCCACCAGCCAGCCCTAGATAAGGCGATTCCTGATACTGCCACGTCACAGGCAGGCTAACACTCTCAACAGTGTTCATGCGGGGGTGACTCACAGCTTCTTCAGAGCAAACTCGTGGAGAGACATTGGCTGCCTTGAGTAGACTGATCCATCGTCCATTACAGCAGTCCCAGGTCGACTCTGTAATCAGACATGTCATTAGTGCTGGGGACACTACATGGGGTCACTAAGAAACATCACTTACAAGCTTAGACAAAAACGTCCACCTATTTACTCCATAGATGGCGTTCACTGTCTAAGCGCCATTTCACCAGAGGTCAGCAGCGGCTACGTTAGGAGCTGATTAAGACGGGAATCCAGCACCTGTGGCCGGTATATCCCGTCCTCACTAGATGGCGTTGTCCATTTGGAGTGGGTTTCGGGAGCGGACTCACAGACGGCGTTGTCGTCACTGCTTCGTGCTCCGACACTGGACTCGGGTCCATAACAGAGATAATTCCTAGCTCTACCAGGTATGTGTGTGTGTGTGTGTGTGTGTGTGTGTGTGTGTGTGTGTGTGTGTGTGTACTCACCTATTTGTGCTTGTGGGGGTTGAACTCTGACTCTTTGGTCCCACTTCTAAACAGTCAATCAACTGATGTACAGGTTCATGAGCCTACTGGGCTCTATCATATCTAAATTTGAAACTGTATGGAGTCTGCCTCCATCACATCACTGCCTAATGCATTCCACCTGTTAACTACTCTGACACTGAAAAAGTTCTTCCTAACTGTTACGGACTCATCACTGCCGTCTGCGTATGGCCTGGTAGTTACAGCACCATCTTTGAGTTTGTACTCAAACTCCCCAGGAATGGGACGCCACGTAGGCAACGCCATTTATGGATGGTGGCGTAACAGCTGCAAATGGCTCAAGATTTCTGCCTTGAATAGCAAGTGAGGTCATTGTAGATGACCTCTAGTGATGCGGCGATTCAAGACCAGCGCCATCTGTTGGAGCGACAAGACATTGTCAATGCCTGAGTGAGGAAGTGTTGCTTCCTGGTTTCTCCAGTACCCTATAACTGATGACGTGTCTGTATCCACAGAGGCGACATGGGGCTGCAGTGGTACTGAGAATGGCAGTCTACCTTGGGCAGCCTAAACTCTCCCAACTTAGTCCTGCCTGATGACTAAGTGAGCCGTCGCCGATCAGGAATAGTGTAGTTTCTGCAAGTGGAGTAGTAGGGGAAGAATTCGGCGTATCCCAGGACGGGCAAAGGGGAGAGACAACTGACAGTGAGATGCCTGTTTAGGAGCGTTACTAGCCCGTCTTTAGAGGCTCCTGCAAGGGGTGAGGTACCCCTGTATTTGTCTATGTAGAGGCCCCAATCGGCGCATGGCTGAGGTTCTCTGCCAGCACTTGGCTGGAGAGTGGTAGTGGGCAGAGAGCGCCTCGTGAGACTGCCGGTACGCTGGCCCACGGCAAAGGTAGACTCGCCAGTATTTCCCAGTACTGTGGCCGGTAAGGTCGGGAACGGTACTGTGTGTCGGGGAAACACGAAGATCGTTGAAGGCTGCATTGTGTTAGCGTCGTGGAGTGCTCTGTGTCCTATGTGAGAGCGCCACCTGTTTATACATCTAAGTGTAGTGTGATGGTAATCTCTTTCAAGAAAGATTGGCCTGCTCTTTCCTACATCATGTTACTTTAGTACGTCAACAACATCAAGATACTACATTCGAGAGTAGTATATATATATAGTAGAATACGTCTCTACAGGGGGTAATACGTACCCTACACTCTCTCCAAACCCCATCCCTTCTCTGTCAGCGCACCACCCTCGTCGATCACCAAACTACCACCTCCAGCCAGCACGCTTCCCATTGGTGACTCAGCGACTCGACTTCAGCGCCATCTGCATCGCCTATGACTAAGCGTGCACTAGCAGTTGGCTTTAGAATACTCTGTGCTCTCAAGGCTGATACTTCTATCTAGCATACGCTTTGTGTATTAGTGGAGATTTTCAGCAACCCAATATTCTCAGCACCTGTAACTTATTTTTTGTCTTGTTCATTGTAGAGTAACGTAACCATTATTTTCTTTTATATTGTGTTTTGTCTTTGTATTTATGTTTAATTCGCACTGTACATAGCCAAGGGATTATCTTTGTTTAAAGTCAATTAAGTTTCATTGTTATAAGATTTGTTTTGTGTGTTTTTCCCTTTTAACTTGACCACAGGAGACAACAGCCAAGCAGTCAACTTTTTTTTCTTTTTTTTTTTACTAATGTGATTGGCATTTACACCAGCCATTGGGAGGACTGCCTTACACCTACATTTTCCCATCAGAGTAGTAATATTTAATTTTTATGTTGCTATTTAAGGTGATGGGAATATATTGATAAAGGAATCAGTTTTGTGTTAATCCTCCTCCCCCCCTTGTATTTATTACTTTACCTAGTCAACTCCTTGGAAGCCACTACCGACTTGGGGTCGGATACTATCACTTAGGTTCATCCATCAGGAACCCAGTTTCGACCCACAGTGGCCGTAACACTAGCGTCCCTGTGGCTCAGTCTGGTACTCGGCTTCCACCTGTGTCCACTTGTTCACGTACAATCCGTGTTAAACAGATTATCCTTATCTATCCCTGTCAATTCCCCCTGAGAATTTTGTAGGTAGTGATCATGTGTCCCCTTACTTTTTTGTCTTCCATGAGATGAATTTCCCGCAGCCTTTCCTCGTAATGCATGCCTCTTGGTTCTGGGACTTGCCTAGTGTCATACCTTTGAACTTTTTCAATCTTCGTCTTGTGCTTAACAAGGTACGGGCTCCATGCTAGGGCTGCATACTCCAGGATTGGTCTTACAAATGAGGTATACAGGGTGATGATTCCTTACACAGGTTGCTGAAGGCTGTTCTGATGTTAGCCAGCCTCGCGTATGCTGCAGATGTAATTCTTTTTGTGGGTTTCAGGAGACAGGTTTGGTGTGATATCAACTCCTAAATCTTTCTCTCTGTTTCATGAAGTACTTCATCTCCCATTCTGTATCCTGTGTCTGGCCTCCTGTATCCACCGCCTAGTTTCATAACCTTACATTTACTCGGGTTGAATTTTAGCAGCCATTTGTTCGACCGTTCATTCAGTCTGTCTAGATCATCTTGTAGCCTCCTACTATCATCCTGTTTCAATCCTACTCATAATTTTTGCATCATCAGCAAACATTGAGAGAAACGAGTCTATACCCTCTGGGAGATCATTTACATATATCAGAAACAGTATTGGTCCAAGGACTGACCCCTGCGGGACTCCACTTGTGACCTCCCGCCAGTCTGAGACTTCGCCCCTCACACTGACTCGCTGTCTTCTGTTGCTTAGGTACCTACCTACCTACCTACCTTGAGGTAGGTAGGTAGGTACCTAAGCTACCTTGAGGCTACCTTGAGGTGCTTCCGGGGCTAAGTGTCCCCGCGGCCCGGTCGTCGACCAGGCCGCGGGGAACCCCCATAGTACCAGGACCGGTACCCCCTTAGTACCTTCCCTTTCACTCCTGCCTGCATCTCCAGCTTTTTCACTAGCCTCTTACGTGGTACTGTCAAAGGCTTTCTGGCAATCCAAAAATTTGCAGTCTGCCCACCTCTTTCTTGCCTGATTTTTGTTGCCTGGTCGTAGAATTTAATTAATCATGTGAGGCAGGACTTGCCATCTCTGAACCCATGTTTATGCTGTGTTACCAAGTTCTTTCGCTCCAGATGTTCCACTAACATTTTTTTTTTTGCACAGTCTTCTCCATCAGCTTGGATGGTATGCAAGTTAGGGACACTGTCCTGTAGTTCAGTGCCTCCTGTCTATCTCCCTTCTTGTATATCAGGACTTCATGAGCCGCTTTTCAAATTCTTGGCAGTTCCCTGTCGCCAGTGATTCGTTATACACTACAGAGAGTGGCAGGCACAGTGCTTCTGCTTCTTCCTTAAGTATCCAAGGGAAGATTCTATCTGGGCCTATAGCCTTAGTCACATCTAACTCTATTAAAAGTTTCTTTACTTCCCCACTGGTAATCTCAAACTCTTCTAGGGGATCATGGTTAATTACTCCCTCTTATCTCTGGAGCTTCTCATTGCTCTAAAGTGAAGACCTCCTGGAATTTCTTATTCAGTTCCTTGCACACTTCCTTGTTTGTAGTGAATCCGTCTGCCCCTATCCCTAATTTCATTACCTGTTCCTTTACTGTTGTTTTTCTCCTGATGTGGCTGTGCAGCAATTTAGGCTGAGTCTTTGCCTTGCTTGCGATGTCGTTTTCATATTGCTCTTCAGCCTCTCTTCTCAACCTAACATATTCATTCCTGTCACTCTGGTATCTTTCTCTGCTCTAAAGCGTCCTGTTATTTCTATAGTTTCTCCACACCCTTTTACAATGCTGCTTAGCTAGCCTAAATCTCTGATTAAACCATGGATTTCTCATCTTCATTTCATTGTTTTCCATTTGAACCGGGACAAACTTGTTTGCTGCTTCCTTGCACTTTTGCATGATGAAGTCTATCATGTCTTGAGTCATCTTCCCCATGTTATATCTGTTAGGAATTTTCTTATCTCCTCATAGTTTCCCTTTTGGAATGGCAGCCTTTTTTTTCAGTACTCCTCCTCGAGTTAAATAACCCTTCTTCAACCATGCAGTCAAACCCCAGTACACTGTGGTCGCTCATTTCTACTGGGGCCTTAAAACAGATTATTCTTATGTCCGAGTCGTTCAGAGTGAAGACTAGGTCGAGTCTTCCTGGTTCATCATTTCCTCTCATCCATATGGGTTCCCTGAAATGTTGGCTTAAAAAGTTTCTAGTCACAACCTCTGATAGTCTGGCTCTCCACGTATCCTCGCCTCCATGTGGTTCCTTGTTCACCCAGTCTATCCTTCCATGATTGAAGTCCCCCATAATGAGCAGATGGGATCTATTTCTACAGGCAGCAGAGGCTGTCTTCTCAATTATAGTGTTAACTTCCATGTTGTGGTCATTCAATGCTTTGGTCTTCAGTTATTTGGTGGAGGGTTGTATATTAAAGCTACTACTATTCTTGGTCCTCCCATTGTCATGGTGCCTGTTATGTAGTCTCTGATTTCCTCACAGCCTGGGAGAGCCATCTCCTTCAAACTCCATTCCCTTCTCATTAGTAGGGCCACTCCGCCTCCTCCCTTACCATACCTCTCTTTCCTTATTACTGTGTACTCCTGTGGAAACATCACATTCATTATGATTCTTGAGAGTTTTGTTTCAGTGCGTCCGATTGCATCTGGGTTCACTTCTTGTGCTAATTCCCTTAGTTCACTTGCCGTGCTCTTAATCCCATCTATGTTCGAGTACATTACTCTGAAACTGACTCTCTTCTGCTTCTCCTCTGGGGGGGGGGGGGCCTGTGGGACCAGGGGTGTGCGGGGCTGGGAGGATCTGGTACGGGGAGACTGGTGGAGGAGGAAGGGCTTGGGGGGGGGGGGTAGGGGAGGGGGGGTGAGAGGGGGAGGGTTGGAGGGAGAGTGAGATGGGGAGGGTTGGGTGGAGAGTGAAAGGGGGAAGGCTATAAGAGGGTGGGTGAAAGGGGGAGGGTTGAGTGGTGTAGGAGACGGGAAGGCATAGGTAGAGGAAGGGCTGGGGGGGGGATGGGGGAGAAGGGGGAGCTTTGGGAGGTAGAAGAGGGGAAGGGCTTGGTGGACAGGGGGGGGGGGAAAGAGAGGACTGAGGGGGGTGAGGAAGAGGGGAGGGTTTAGGGGAGTGGTGAAGAAGGGAAGGCTTGGGGGCTTAGGGGGGTTGGGGAGAATGGAGGGCTTGGGGTGGGGGAAATGGGATGTCCTGGGGAGAGGGGTGAGTGGGGGGAGGGTGCCCTAGGTGGGCACTTAGTGGGGGCTTGTGTCTGTCTCCTGGAGCCGATGCTTGGTGCTCGTCCTGGTCGCTTTCGTGGCTATTCCTTTCTCTCCCAAGCTGTTGTTGGGGCTCCTAACTCTTCTGCTCTCTTAATTCGCTCTGATGTTCCTTTTGTCCCCTTACTTTTTCCTTCGCCTCTCCATTGTTATGTTGCTCGTATCTTTATGGGGAAATGGTACACTGTTTGTTCCATTTATCTCCCCGCGAGTGTCCCGTTTTCTCTTCCTGATCTGAAACACTTACTGGACTCTTTGCCGGAGCCTGTGCTCCTGCTGGGTGATTTCAATTGTCGTCATTCCCTTTGGGGTGATGTTCTGACAAACACCCGAGGTCGCCTTTTTGAGCCGTTTATCCTCTCTTCTTCCCTGTCTCTTCTGAATTCTGGTGAGCCCAGGCATTTGGACTCTCGGACTCACACCCTTTCCTGTCTTGATCTTTCTCTTTTCTCGTTTTCTCTTTACTTAGATTTCACGTGGCAGGTTCTTGATGACCTCCATGGCAGTGACCATTTCCCCATCCTTGTTATCCTTTTCTCTTTTCACCCTCCCCCTCTCCTTCCCTAGGTGCTAGTTTGCAAAAGCGCACTTGAACCTCTTTACCCTCAGTGCTGCTCTCTCTGATATCTCAATTCTACCTTTCCCTTTCCCTTCTCCCTCACTCTCTCCTCCTTTTTTATGACACTGTCTTCGACGCTGCCCTCCGCTCTATTCCTCGCTCTTCCTCTCGGGGTCCACGGGAGTGCGTCTCCTGTTGGAATGCAGACTGTGTTCGTGCTGTCCGCTGTAAGCGTGCTGCCTGGAAGAGACACTGCCGTCGGCAGACGGCCGATTCTTTTCTTTTCTTTCGGAAGGCGAGTGCGGTGGCCCGTAGGGCTATCCGTATGGCTAAACGTAAATGTTGGGCATCTTATGTCTCCACCATTATGTCCGAAACTCCTCTGCCACAGATCTGAAAGCGTATACGCAAGATATCGGGTAAGTTCGTTCCCGATGTTTCACCGGTCCTTCACCTCCGTGGTACTCTTGTGGACCCGTTGCAGGTTGCTACCGAACTGGGTTCCCACTTTTCTTCTGTTAGCTCTGGTCTTCATCTTCCCCAATCTTTCCTTCTTCGTAAACCTGTCCTTGAGTCTCGTCCTTTACATTTCTGCACTCGTCTTCGACTTCCCTATAACGATCCCTTCTCTTTCTCTGAACTTCGTTCTGCCCTGGCCCTCTGTGGTTCTACGGCGGCGGGCTCCGATGGTATTTATTATGAGATGCTTCGCCATCTCCCTCCGTGCACGTCTCAGTATTTACTGAGTCTGTATAATCGGATCTGGGAGTCGTCGTCAGTCCCTGAGGACTGGCTCGATGCTGTTGTCCTCCATGTTCGCAAACCAGGGTCTCTAGGAACATCCCCTAAGGACTTTCGCCCTATTGCCCTCACAAATTGTGTCTGCAAACTCTTTGAACGTATGGTTACCGTTCGTCTGATGTGGTTCCTGGAACACCATTACTTCCTCTCCTCTTCTCAATTTGGTTTCCGCAAGTGCTGCAGCACGACAGATGTCCTGGTGAACTTGGAGGTCTATATTCGTACTGCTTTTGCTACGAAGACCTCCGTTGTTGCCGTCCTTTTTGACCTGGAAAAGACTTACGACACCACTTGGCGATATCATATTCTATCCCAGCTTCATTCTTTTGGCCTTCGTGGTCATCGCCATCTTTTTTTCCGCAGCTTCCTCTCTCGTCGTTCCTCTCGGGTGCGGCTTGGTACCGCTCTCTCTGCCTTTTTTCAGCAATACGAAGGTGTGCCCCAGGGTAGTGTTCTGAGCACTACTCTTTTTTCTGGTTGCCCTCAATGGTCTTCTTTCCTCTATTCCTTCAGGTGTCTTCTCTGCTCTCTATGTCGATGATCTTACCCTTTGCTGTCAGGGTGATCAGGCCTCAACTTCAACGCCGGCTTCAACTTGCGATTGGTGCCGTGTCGTCTTGGGCCATCGATCATGGCTTCAAATTCTCTACTGCTAAGACTTGTGGCATGACTTTTACTCGGAAACGGGTTGTTCTTCATCCCTTTTTGTCACTTTATGGTTATCCCCTTGAGTACAAAGATTCCGCGAAGCTTTTGGCGTTATTCCTTGACACTCGTTTGTCTTGGTCTCCCCATATCTCTTACCTCCGTGTTGAGTGTTCTAAGGCCCTTGCCCTCCTTCGGGTATTGTCCCATACTTCTTGGGGAGCAGATAGGCGCACTCTCCTTGCTTTACATTCCTCTCTCATCCTGTCTAAGCTCGATTGTGGTTGCCCTACTTACTCGTCTGCTTCTCCTTCTACTCTTCGTTGTCCTGATGCTTTGCACCATACTGGTTTTCCCCTCAGTTCTGGTGCCTTTCGTTCGACTCCCGTCCTCAACTTGTATGTTTACACTGGCTTCCTGTCTCTCCAGGACCGCCATAATCGCTACTGTCTTCGCTATCTTGCGAGGTCCTTGCAACATCCCTCTGTCGTGCTTTAACTTTTACACCTCCTGCAGTTCCTGTTCCTCTTCACCACCTCCCTCTTTCTGTTCGATTATCTCGCTTACAGGATTCTTTTTTAGCAGCCTTTCCTCGTAACTCATGCCTCTTAGTTCTGGGACTAGTCTAGTGGCATACCTTTGGACAAGACTTTCATCTTGTGCTTGACAAGATACGGGCTCCATGCTGGGGCCGCATACTCCAGGATTGGTCTTACATATGTGGTGTACAAGATTCTGAATGATTCCGTAAAAAGGATCCTGAACGCTGTTCTGATGTTGGCCAGCCTCGCATATGCCGCAGACGTTATTCTTTTTATGTCGGCTTCAGGAGACAGGTTTGGCGTGATATCAACTCCTAGATCTTTCTCTCTGTCCGTTTCATTAAGTACTTCATCTCCTATTCTGTATCCTGTGTCTGGCCTCCTGTTTCCACTACCTAGTTTCATTACTTTGTATTTGCTCGGGTTGAACTTCAACAGCCATTAGTTGGACCATTCACTCAGTCTGTCTAGGTCATCTTGTAGCCTCCTACTATCGTCCTCAGTTTCAATCCTCATAATTTTTGCATCATCGGCAAACATTGAGAGAAACGATTCTATACCCTCTGGGAGATCATTTACATATATCAGAAACAGTATAATTCCAAGGACTGACCCCTGCGGGACTCCACTCGTAACGTCTCGCCAATCTGAGACCTCACCCCTCACACTGACTCATTGTCTCCTGTTGCTTAGGTACTCCTGTATCCAACGGAGTACCTTCCCTTTCACTCCAGCCTGCATCTCCAGCTTTTTCACTAGCCTCTTGTGTGGCACTGTATCAAAGGCTTTCTGACAATCCAAAAATATGCAGTCTGCCCACCCTTCTCTTTCTTGCCTTATTTTTGTTGCCTGGTCATAGAATTCAAGTAACCCTGTGAGGCAGGACCTGCCATCCCTGAATCCATGTTGGTGCTCTGTTACAAAGTTCTTTCGCTCCAGGTGCTCCACTAGCTTTCTTCGCACAATCTTCTCCATCAGCTTGCATGGTATGCAGGTTAGGGACACTGGCCTGTAATTCAGTGCCTCCTGTCTATCCTCTTTCTTGTATATCGGGACTACGTTAGCTGCTTTCCAAATTTCTGGCAGTTCCCCTATTGCAAGAAATTTGTTATACACTATGGAGAGTGGTAGGCACAGTTCTTCTGCTCCTTCCTTTAGTATCCAAGGGGAGATTCCATCTGGGCTTATAGCCTTTGTCACATCCAACTCTAGTAAACACTTCTTTACTTCCTCGCTGGTAATCTCAAACTCTTCCAGTGGTTCCTGGTTAGCTATTCCCTCTCTTATCTCTGGGATTTCTCCTTGCTCTAAGGTGAAGACCTCCTGGAATTTCTTATTCAGTTCATCACACACTTTTTTGTCGTTTGTAGTGAATCCTTCTGCTCCTGTCCATAATTTCATAACCTGTTCCTTTACTGTTGTTTTTCTCCTGATGTGGCTATGCAGCAATTTAGGCTGAGTCTTTGCCTTGCTTGCGATGTCGTTTTCGTATTGTCTTTCTGCCTCTCTTCTCATCCTGACATATTCATTCCTGGCATACTGGTATCTTTCTCTGCTCTCCAGTGTCCTGTTATTCCTATAGTTTCTCCATGCCCTTTTACTTTGCTGCTTAGCTAGCCTACATCTCTGATTAAACCATGGGTTTCTAATCTTCATTTCACTGTTTTCCTTTTGGGCTGGGACAAACTTGTTTGCTGCGTCCTTGCACTTTTGCGTGATGTAGTCCATCATATCTTGAGCCGTCTTTTCCCTGAGCTCTGTTTCCCATGCTATATCTTTTAGGAATTTTCTTATCTCCTCATAGTTTCCCTTTCGGTATGCTAATCTTTTGGTTTCGGTATCCCTCCTGGAGTTCAATAACCCTTCTTGAATCGGGTATTCAAACACCAATACACTGTGGTCGCTCATTCCTACTGGGGCCTCAAAACCGATTTCTCTTATGTCAGAGTCGTTCAGGGTGAAGACCAGGTCGAGTCTCGCTGGTTCGTCATTTCCTCTCATCCTTGTGGGTTCACTGACATGCTGGGTTAAGAAGTTTCTAGTCACCACCTCCAGTAGTTTGGCTCTCCACGTATCCTCGCCTCCATGCGGTTTCTTGTTCTCCCAATCAATCCTTCCGTGATTGAAGTCCCCCATGATGAGCAGGTGGGATCTATTTCTACAGGCAGCAGAGGCTGCCCTCTCAATTATAGTGTTAACTGCCATGTTGTTGTTTTCTTACTCTTGACTGGGTCTTCTGTCATTTGGTGGAGGGTTATATATTACTGCTACTACTATCCTTGGTCCTCCTATTGTCATGGTGCCTGCTATGTAGTCTCTGAAACCCTCACAGCCCGGGATAGCCATCTCCTTAAAACTCCATTCCTTTCTCATAAGTAGGGCCACTCCGCCTCCTTCTCCTACCTTCCCTCTCTTTCCTTATTACTGTGTACTTCTGAGGAAACACGGCATTCGTTATGATTCCAAAGAGTTTTGTTTCAGTGAGTCCGATTACATCTGGGTTCACTTCTTGTGCTCTTTCCCTTAGTTTGTGTGTGTGTGTGTGTGCGTGTGTATTCACCTAGTTTTGCTTGCGGGAGTTGAGCTCTGCTGTTTCGGCCCGCCACTAAACTGTCCATTAATCAACTGCTACTAACTAGAAACTTTTCTTTTCCACACCGACATCCCTCCCAGGAAGCAGCCCATAACAGCTGTCTAACTCCCAGGTACCTATTTACTGCTAGGTAGCGAGGGGCATGAGAGTGAAAAAAACTCTGCCCATTGTTCCTCACCAGTGCCGGGAATTGAACCTGGGCCGCAGGATTACGAGACTCGCGCGTTATTCCATTCAGCTACAAACGCCGTGTGCACTTACATAGTTTTACTTACCTAGTTGTGCTTGCAGAGGTTGAGCTCTGGCTCTTTGATCCTGCCTCTCAACTGTCAATCAACAGGTGTACAGGTACCTGAGCCTATCGGGCTCTATCATATCTACACTTGAAGCTGCATATGGAGTCAGCCTCCACCACATCAGTTCCTAATGCATTCCATTTGTCAACCACTCTGACACTAAAAAAGCTCTTTCTAATATCTCTGTGGCTCATTTGGGCACTCAGTTTCCACCTGTGTCCCCTAGTGCGTGTGCCACTTTTGTTTAATAGCCTGTCTTTATCTATCCTATCAATTCCCTTGAGAATCTTGAATGTGGTGATCATGTCCCCCCTAACTCTTCTGTTTTCCAGCAAAGTGAGGTTTAATTCCCGTAGTCTCTCCTCATAGCTCATACCTGTCAGCTCGGGTACTAGTCTGGTGGCAAACCTTTGAACCTTTTCCAGTTTAGTCTTATGCTTGATTACATATAGACTCCATGCTGGAGCCGCATACTCCAGGACTGATCTGACATATGTGGCATACAAAGTTCTGAAAGATTCCTTACACAAGTTACTAAAGGCCGTTCTCATGTTAGCCAGCCTAGCATATGCCGCTGATGTTATTCTCTTGATAGAGGATATCTATCTTCGGGGGACAGGTCTGGCGTGATATCAATCCCCAGGTCTTTTTCTCTCTCTGACCCTTGAAAAATTTCATCTCCCAGATGATACCTTGTATCTGGCCTCCTGCTCCCTACACCTATCTTCATTACATTACATTTGCTTGGGTTAAACTCTAACAACTCAAGTATAAGTATAGATGTCACACATGTGACAGGTAAAACTATGCTTTTTTGAAAAACAGTACCATCTGTTGCACGTAAGAGAAACACATGTTATACTAAATATCTTACGATTCCATTTCAATGTTTCCGATTGCATTGATAAATTGAATTTCATATATTTCAATTTATTTTCATTTTGATTTTATTATTTTCTGTGACATTGCGATGGAATTGAGCTGTGTTGTTTACCATACCGTTCTTTCGTGAGTATAGTTTATCTTACTATTTTTTTATTGTTTTTTATTTCGTTTTTTAAACTGTTCT
This sequence comes from Procambarus clarkii, assembly GCF_040958095.1. Taxonomy (NCBI): domain Eukaryota; kingdom Metazoa; phylum Arthropoda; class Malacostraca; order Decapoda; family Cambaridae; genus Procambarus; species Procambarus clarkii. Next base: position 7,672,282 of record NC_091183.1, on the reverse strand, counting down.
TATTTTTCAGTGATGGCAGCATCAGATCATTTGATGTTCTCAATTTTCTGATCGAACATCAGATTATTTGGGAATACATCGGACGAGGGAGTAGGGAATGTTGGTGAGGACAAGGGGACGGGAGTGGGGGATGGTTGGGAGGACGAGGGGGGACAGGGGAGTGGAGAATGGTGGGGATGACAAGGGGACAAGGTGGGGGGGGGAGGGGAGAATAATGGGGAGAACGAGGGGATGGGGGAGTGGGGAATGGTTGGGAGGACGAGGGGGGAATGGTGGGGAGGACTGAGGGATAGGGAAAGGTTGCTGTGGCTCAGCAATGCACATGCATTTCTAAATGCATGGTAATTAATAAATAATACACAAACATTAAGTGAACTTTTGATTAAAATTCAATATAGATCCGACTCACACCACACTCTTTGGGAGGGAGGGGGGGTTGAAATAGTACAAAGAAACTAATGCGTTACCTGCACAATAAATTAGATACTAATGCGTATCAAAAAATAAGATATTAAGATATCAATGCATAGCAATAATAATCAATGGTAAAGAATATATAGAATGTTAGTGAAACATACGATCTTCTATTGAAAATCGACAAATAAATGTTAATTAGTATTCTACTTAATCAACAAAACTAAACGACAGCTTAGCTGTGTGGTGAAATAGTGGTAAGCGTGTGGGCGGTAGCGTCAATGAAACTTGTTGAAACAGGATGTCCCAGAACACGTGATTGAGGTAGAGGCTTATCTCCCTTCTTGTCACTAAGTCACAAGCCGAAATACGGGTAGATTGTAAAATTGGCTTATACGAATATTAACTTACATCTATTTCTTAGTGAAAATATGGAGGCAATCTGATATAAGACTCAGTTGTTGATATTTAGAGTCCATGCGGCCTGACCACAAACATCCTCCCCGTTAATTATTTGCGATCACAAAATATAACAATAAGTAGGGACTTAAGGTCTTATTTGTTTGCCGAGCCGAGTGTCTGAGTAATAACGAAGGTGCTCCAGCACTCTGGCATCCGCTGCTGCAAGAATGACGTAATTACGCACTGGTAAAATTTGCACGCTTCAGACACTGCTTCTCTGCCAGAATAATGGCTGCCGTCCTCTCTCTCTCCTTCTCCGGTCTCGCCCGCGCATGTGTAATAGCACGGAGTGTTGGAACGGATAATTTGACTCCTATAATTTATTCAACTATACGAGATAATGAGGATAAGGTTTCATTATAAAAGAGCTAATTTTTAATAAATTTTTCGTTATATAACAATATGAAACGAAATTGAAATAAACGAAAAAGTTAAAGAGCGAATTCTTTCCTCCATGTATATCACGGATAACAGTATGTACTGCATATAGTGATCCTCAGCACATATTGCTATATCATTAGATCACTAGTAAACATAATATCGGCTAATAATTATTAGGAAAAAATGCTAATATGAAGAGAGAATTGAACGCAATTTTTTGAAATGGAGAAACAGTTTTTCCTCGGTCGGCTCGCTGACGTAACTTAACCATAGATTCTAGGAAACTATTGGCGTGGTTATTACGCAGTAAGAAATGTATGAAAATTATTACTCTGCTAGTTAGTAGTGTTAATAAAATATAATGGGTAGTACAAAGATCATTTATGAAAGTACTAAAAATGAGAAGTAGGTGCTGGATATGTCCAACAAGCACCTGAGTCACTGTTAGTGCCAGTGTCAGCACCTGAGTCACTGTTAGTGCCAGAGTCAACACCTGAGTCACTGTTAGTGCCAGTGTCAGCACCTGAGTCACTGTTAGTGCCAGTGTCAGCACCTGAGTCACTGTTAGTGTCAGTGTCAGCACCTGAGTCACTGTTAGTGCCAGAGTCAGCACCTGAGTCACTGTTAGTGCCAGTGTCAGCACCTGAGTCACTGTTAGTGCCAGTGTCAGCACCTGAGTCACTGTTAGTGCCAGAGTCAGCACATGAGTCACTGTTAGTGCTAGTGTCAGCACCTGAGTCACTGTTAGTGCCAGTGTCAGCACCTGAGTCACTGTTAGTGCCAGTGTCAGCACCTGAGTCACTGTTAGTGCCAGAGTCAGCACCTGAGTCACTGTTAGTGCCAGTGTCAGCACCTGAGTCACTGTTAGTGCCAGTGTCAGCACCTGAGTCACTGTTAGTGCCAGAGTCAGCACCTGAGTCACTGTTAGTGCCAGTGTCAGCACCTGAGTCACTGTTAGTGCCAGAGTCAGCACCTGAGTCACTGTTAGTGCCAGTGTCAGCACCTGAGTCACTGTTAGTGCCAGTGTCAGCACCTGAGTCACTGTTAGTGCCACTGTCAGCACCTGAGTCACTGTCAGTTAGTCCCACTGTCAGCACCTGAGTCACTATCAGCTTCTTAGTGACACTGTCAGCACCAAGTCACTGTCAACTTCTTATTGCCAGTGACAGCATGTGAGTCAGTGTCAGCATGTGAGAGTCAGTGTCAGGATGTGAGAGTCAGTGTCAGCGTGTGAGAGTCAGTGTCAGCGTGTGAGAGTCAGTACTCACCTAGTTGTGCTTGCTGGGGTTGAGCTTCGTCTCTTTGGTCCCGCCTCTCAACTGTCAATCAACTGGTGTACAGATTCCTGAGCCTACTGGGCTCTATCATATCTACACTTGAAACTGTGTATGGAGTCAGCCTCCACCACATCACTTCTTAATGCATTCCATTTATTAACTACTCTGACACTAAAAATATTCTTTCTGTGGCTCATCTGGGTACTAAGTTTCAACCTGTGTCCCCTTGTTCGTGTTCCACCAGTGCTGAATAGTTTGTCTTTGTCCACCCTGTCAATTTCCCTGTCAATTTTGTAGGTGGTTATCATTGTTTGCCCTTACGCTTCTGTTTCCCAGGGACGTGAGGTTCAGTTCCTTAAGCCTTTCCTCGTAGCTCATAACTCTCAGTTCCGGGACGAGTCTGGTGGCATACCGCTGAGTCTTCTCTAACTTTGTCTTGTTTAACTAGGTGTGGACTCCAGGCTGGAGCTGCATATTCCAGGATTGGTCTGACATAAGTGGTATACAGGGTCCTGAACGATTCCTTACACAAGATTTTAAAGGCAGTTCTTATGTTGGACAACCTAGCATATGCCGCTGATGATATCGTTTGATGTGGGCTTCTGGGAACAAGTTCGGTATAGTATCAACCCCTAGATCTTTCTCTCTATTTGACATTTGCAGAATTTCACCTCCCAGGTGGTACCTTGTGTTCAGCTTTCTGCTCCCTTCGCCTAATTTCATTACTTTACACTTTCCTGAGTTGAACTTTAGCAGCCATTTTTTAGACCATTCCTCCAGTTTGTCCTGGTCATCCTGTAGTCTATGTCTATTTTCATCTGTCTTGATTCTTCTCATAATTTTTGCATCATCAGCAAACATTGAGAGGAATGAGTCTATACCTTCTGGAAGATCATTTAAAAATATTAGAAACAGGATGGGTCCAAGTACTGAGCCCTGTGGGACTCCGCTGGTGACATCTCGCCACTCTGATGTCTCCATCCTCACCGTTACTCGCTGTTTCCTTTTGCTTAAATACTCCCTTATCCACTGGAGCACCTTCCCTTTTACTCCTGCCTGTTGCTCCAACTTTTTAACAGCATTTTATGGGGTACAGTGTCAAAGGCTTTCTGGCAGTCCAAGAAAATGCAGTCTGCCTACCCTTCTCTTTCTTGCCTAATTTTTGTTGTCTGGTTATAGAATTCTATTAAACCTGTGAGGCACGATTTACCATCTCTGAACCCATGTTGGTGGTGTGTTACAAACCTATTTTCCTCGAGATTCTCTACAAGCCTTTTCTTCACGATCTTCTCTATCATCTTGCATGCTATACATGTTAGGGAAACTGGCCTGTAGTTCGGTGATTCTTGCCTGTCACCCTTTTTGTATATTGGGACTACGTTAGCTGTCTTCCAACTTTCCGGTAGGTCTCCTGTTTCCAATGACCTGTTATATACCATAGAGAGTGGCACACTTAGTGCTTCTGCACATTTCTTTTTTTTTATCCATGGTGAGATTCTGTCAAGCCCAACTGCCTTTGTCCCATTCAGCTCCAACAGATTCCTTTTGACCTCATCACTGGTGACGTCAAATTCCTCCAAGTTTGCTTCGTTTGCCGCCTCCTCATTTAGTGCAGGGACTTCTCCTTGTTCTATTGTGAAGACCTCCTGGAATCTCTTGTTGAGTTCTTCACACACCTCCTTGTCATACTCTGTGTATCTGTTCTCCCCTTTTCTCGGTTCCATCACTTGTTCCTTCACTGCCGTTTTCCTCCTGATGTGGCTGTGGAGCAGTTTTGTTTGGGTCTTGGATTTACTCACGATGTCATTTTCATACTGTCTCTCTCCTTCCCTCCTCACTCTGATGTACTCATTCCTGGCCCTCTGGTATCTCTCCCTGCTCTAAGGTGTTCTGTTATTTCTGTACTTTCTCCATGTGCTTTTATTCAGTTGCTTCGCTACCTTACATTCCTGGTTGAACCATGGATTCTTCTGTTGCTTTTCGTTTTTCTGCTTTTGGATGGGGATAAACCTGTCTGCAGCGTCCTGGCATGTTTGGGTAACATAATCCATCATGTCCTGTACAGTCTTGTCTCTAAGTTCTGTTTCCCATGGTATTCCCCCTTAGGAAGTTCCTCATCTCGTCATATTTTCCTCTTCGGTAATTTAATCTTTTTCCTTCCGATCCCATCCTTGGATAGGTTATCCCTTCCTCCAGCAAGTACTCAAATGTCAATACACTGTGGTCACTCATTCCAATGGGAGCTTCAACTTTGACATCCCTTATTTCTGACTCATTCAAGGTGACTATCAGGTCGAGTCTAGCTGGTTCGTCATTGCCTCTCATTCTTATGGGTTCCCTAACATGCTGGCTACGTGTGTCAGTGTGTGAGAGTCAGTGTCAGCGTGTTGGAGTCAGTGTCAGCGTGTGAGTGTCAGTGGCAGCTACAGAATTGACAGTGTGACACAGCCAGCAACATCAGTGGCATTGTGACACAATCAGCTACAGCAGTGACAGTCAGATACAGCAGTGACAGCCAGCTACAGCAGTGACAGTGTGACACAGTCATCTACAGCAGTGACTGTGTGTGTGACAGTCAGCTACAGCAATGACAATATGTGACAGTCAGCTACAACATTGACAGTGCGTGTGACAGTCTGCCAAAGCTGTGACAGTTTGTGTCAGTCAGCCAAAGCTGTGGGAGTGTGACAGTTAGCTACAGCAGTAAGTGTGTGACAGTCAACCACAGCTCTGACAGTGAGCCAAAGTTGAGACAGTGTGTGACAGTATCAGGGGGTTGGGGACTTTCTATAATAAACTGGTTTTGAACCAACCTGATACTAGCTTACCGTCGAAGAGAGACCCCAACCACTCCCTGAATGAAAATATGACGGATCGCGACAGCCACACTACTGCTGCCATCAGTTGACTAGCAATGGACACTGTAGTGCTTGTTGTGGGAAAATCCGACTCCAATATTTTGTAATTAAAATAAAATAATTTGATAGCTGTGAAGGACCACCACTTTTGAGAAAAAGTGGAAAACAAAATGAGACAATGGATTAAACTGATACCAAGAACTAGTGTCATATGGATCTTAGTGAAACTGTATTTCTTAAGTAAAGGGAGTCAAATTAACCTGCACAAAAATGGGGGGTTACATGCTAAAAGATTAATGCATCCCTAGCATTATTCCGGCGCTGGTTCTTCGCCAGAGTATATAAAATATGAAAGTAAATAAAGGTGATTGTATAATAAGAACTAGAGGTAAATGCACCTCAATATACTACTGTAATATTAAATAGTACAGTATATGGTAAATCAAAGGTTAGTATAATTGATCTCGGGAGATCACTAATATAACTACAGAGTTAATACTACGGAGAAACATGATCAGCTTAGCTGTGAAGCTAGAGAGGTGTAATCGGTTGTCACGATCCACCGACGGCGCGTTGTTTCAAGTAAATTGCTGCACGTGCAGATGGAGAAGCCTAGTACCTCGGTTGGACTCTGTTATAAATCCAACTAAATGTGGAAAGAATTTGTTTCTGCCTGTCGTTCCTCGCGTCGTCACTCTGACTAGGAAGAATCTGGCAATATGTTTAATATAAATCATGATGATGATTAAATCTACGAATTAGTGATTTTTGTGACTACTTGTGGTTAATACACAAGTTGTATAAAAATACAAAGATGTATGAAACTGTTGGTTATTTCCAACACTGCAATTAGTGAAGAGATCATCCTTGTAAACGTCGTGTTCTGCGAGAGGGGTTCAACCCTTCCGTACCCCTTTATTCAGGGGTACGGCTCATATTGCCGTTGAGGTCTCATCGTGGACGTGATGGTGAGCAGACGTGTTTTGATTCGCCCTGCTACTGGCGTCTGGTGGGTGGACGTGTTTGTCGTCGCTGTTGGCCTGCGTGTTGACGGATGGGCGGATAACGTCACGCTGGGGGTGGTATATGTGCCGTCAGGGGCTCCTACACACCTCCACTAAAGCGGAAGGAGTCCATAGGACTCAAGTTTAGTTGTCATGCTGATCCCGACCTTGTATCCACCACGATCTTCGATGTGTTACAGATCAAGCAGGATGAAATATTTGGTTACCAACCACTGCCAGGGAACAGAGTGGTGTTGAAATTTGAAAACAATGTGGCGTTTTCAGAGTTTCTTAAGAAGTATGATGATGACACTATAAGTTTACCTAATGGGAAAGGATCAGTACAAGTGATTAATTTGAGCAAAACGTTTACATACGTTTCTGTGAGGGATGCGCCATCTGAAATGTTGAATAGAACTATTATACACATACTGGAACAATATGGGAAAGTGGACAATGTTCGTTTTAATAAATATACCTATGGCCCAGGGAAAGGGTGTTTTAATGGAACACGAACAGTAAAGATGGAACTTCACCGTAATATTCCTTCATCAATGTCAGTAGCAGGTCATTATATTAAATTTATATACAATGGCCAAATGCAAACTTGTTTTAAGTGTGGGCGTACTGGTCACATCGCTGCTGCCTGCCAGGTGGAGGCATCAGAACGGATCAACATCATGAACATGACTTTCCGCCATTAATAGAGGATAGTGTATCAGGAAATGAACCCACTGTTATAAATACTGTAGTTCCAGGTGAGGTAGATGAAGTAACCCACAACTCTGTAAGTGAAACGTCTGTGGGAGTGACTCCCAGTGCGAATGAGGCCGGTGAAGGTAACTTAGATCAGGACGATAAAGGTAATGCAGACAAGGAGGGTGCAGACAACACTGCTCATGACGCTTTACCGGCTGTTGGTCACCCTGGTGAGGGTGAGGTAAGTCTGAACACTGTACATGTGGACGCCCATAACATAGGCGCTGACGCTGCAAAGAGCTGCGAGGCTGGCGGTGGTGCTGACCTTGGTGAGGTGATGATGGAACAAGTAATTGGTTGTCAACTGGATGTAGAGGATGACACCATGGAGGATAGTGATGTAGAAATGTCTGTGCAGAGGGCAACTCCACCCTCTTCAGTAAGGTATGATAGACAGGGTAGGGGTAGTGTGAAGGCTGCGGGTGTGAAGGCTATGGGTGTGAAGGCTGGTTCTGTAACCAGTCATGTGAAGAAACGTAAAAAATTTACTCAGAGTATTGATCTGGACCGTATGAAGGACTACGCCGCTAAATTAAAAGTCTCTGAAAAAATTGAGCAGGTTGTTGCCTTTGAAGTTTACCGTGACCAAGGCCCCGAAGAGTCACCGAAACGTAGCGAGGACACAGTACAACCGGTGAGTGAGGATCATGGTAGAGAGAACAGTGATAAGACATGGTGGGATCTTGTGGAACATGAACAGAATCGAGACGCGAGTGCAAATATTAAACTTAGATTTCGAAAAGGGAAAGATGACACTAAGATAGTGTCAAGTGAGATAATGATGGATAACGAGTAATCTTAGTTTCTCTCAAAATTACATTCGGGAAGCCTATTAATTTTAATTGTGCTACTTTGAACATTAATGGGCTCAATTGTAGAAATAAACAGTTGCAGCTGTTATCATTGTTTAAATATCATAATTTGGATGTACTTTTAGTGCAAGAACACAATGTACAAGATGTTAAGAAACTTGATGTGCTGCTTGATTTCTTTGAAATATTGATAAATCCAACGACCTTGTTCAAAGGTGGTACGATGATATTGATTGCTAAGCGAGCCCACATCAAGGTTCTTAATACTGAAATGGATGATAATGGTAATGTTTTATATGCGAGGATTTCCTTTTTTGACACAATAATTCCTGTACTTAATGTGTATGCTCCCTCTGGCACCCGCAGGAAGAAAGAGAGGGAGGACTTGTTCTCTAACGAGTTATTATATTTTTTTCAGAAATGATACGCTTAACGTTATTTTTGGTGGCGACTTTAATTGTGTCACTTCTATGAGAGATTGTAGCATTCAGTCGAACGCATGTGTATCTCCTGCTTTAATTACACTTTTGAAATGTATTGGTCTCAAGGATGCAAATAGCATTCACGGAGGTGTATATGAATACACATATGTTCGCCAGAATTATGGTTCTAGGCTTGACAGAATATATATGCACTCGTTAGATGATAAAATTAGTTCTCGCAGTACTGTTCCGGTGAGCTTTTCAGATCACTGTATGGTTGTGGTGAAGCTTGTTATTGACGATCAGGTTAAAGTGGGGACAGGGTCATGGAAGCTCAATTGCAGTCTGTTGCAGAGTAGAGATGTAATTGATAATTTTCAAGTATTGTGGGAACATCTGGTTGGGCAAAAACATAAGTTCAGATGTCTGTTGGAGTGGTGGGACATGTGTAAAGTTGCATGCAAAAGTTTCTTCGTGAAAGTATCCAAACGAAAGGCTGCTGAAAAATATGGTCTGTTAAACTTATTCCAACACAGACTAAAACAACTTTATGTAAAGGTCAATATGGGATTAGACAAATATGAAGAAATTACCATTTTAAAAGACAGAATTAACAAATTGAGGGATGAAATATCTGAAGGAGTCAATGTTCGCCTCCAGATTAATGATAGGATTTATGGTGAAAAACTCTCTCCTTATTTGTTAAGTAAAGTCAAGAATAACAAGGGAACAGCACTTGTGACTAGTATTAAAGCAGGTGATGGGACGGATATGACAAATACGGATGGGATTGTATGTTATGTTCGAGGTGAATTAGAGAAATTGTACAAAAAAGTGAACGTGGACCAAGGTATGCGAGAGTATTTCCTTGGAAAATGTACACGGGTTTTAACCCAGGATGACAACATGTCATTATTGGCAGATGTAGATAAGCAGGAAGTGTGGGGTGTGGTCAAGAGTTTAAAGAAAGGTAAATCACCTGGCTGTGATGGGTTCCCGGCGGAATTTTATTTCTATCTATGGGATGTCATTGGTAAAGCCTTTGTACAAGTGGTGCAGTATAGCATACAGCATAGGAAGCTTAGCATGTCACAATTTCATGGGATTATTAAGATGATACCTAAAACGGGTGATTTGCATATTCTAACGAACTGGAGGCCACTTTCTCTACTAAACCAGGATTATAAAATAGTATCGAAACTGTTGGCAAATAAACTTAGGATTGCAATGGATAAAATTATATCAAAGGAACAGTTTTGTGGTGTGCCTGGAAGATCTATAATCAATTGTAATAATGTAATTAGGGATGTTGTGTATTATGTGTCTGAGAATAATGTTCCTTCCTCCATGATAAACCTCGACTGGTCGAAAGCCTTTGACCGTGTTGATGTTCAGTTTGTATTAGAAATATTGGATAGGGTAGGAGTGGCACAAGAATTTATTGACTGGATCCGTATGCTTTATAAACAGTGTCGGAGCAGCGTCTGTATCAATGGAGTCTTAAGTAAACCTTTTTCAGTTGAACGATCTGAACGTCAGGGATGTCCCCTTTCAATGATTTTGTATGTTATATTTCAAGAGCCACTGTACTTGGCAATAAAAAGCAATGACTTTATTGTTCCACCTCGTCTTCCTAATGCTATGACACTTCCTGTTGTTGGTTATGCAGACGATACAACTATTTTTGTGTCGACAGAAGACTCGGTGGTCAATGTTCAGAATGAGTTAGACAACTTTGAAAGAGCGACAGGTGCTGTTATTAACAAGAACAAAACGTGTATGATGAGGCTTGGCAGTTGGTGTAATAAGGTTAACTGGACAGGTTCATGGTTCAAGGTAGTGGAGTCTATTAAAGCTCTTGGGATTTGCTGGTATAAAACATATGAAACAACATTGGTTACGAATTGGCAAGTACTATGTGGGAACATAATAGTTGCAACGAATATGTTGTCAAATAGGAAATTGACCCTGTTTCAGAAGGCTGTAATAATCAATTGCAAAATTTTGTCTAAAGTGTGGTATTTGTCTCACAGCTTTTCCCATAGACAAGAAAAGTGCTATAGAGATTGACAAAACTATTTTTAGATATGTATGGTATGGTAGATACCAACCAATTAAACGAACTACCCCATGTAAAGGTAAGAAAAACGGTGGAATAGGAATACTGAATGTGTACTATAAGTCATTGGCAATCTTATGTGTTACTTTTAGAAAGGAGATAATGCAGAGGGATAGTGTAAATGCACTAGGACATTACTATTGTAAATTACGTGTTAGCTATTTGATACATATGCCAGAGTATACTGACCTTGCCTTTATTTCACCGCACTTTTATTCATGTGCAATTAATGTTCTCAGGCAGATTTGTTATATTGAAGGTTTTTTAATGATGAACAGTAAACAAGTGTATGATGTTATACTACCAAATATAGTTCCTAGAGTAGAGGAGGCATATCCACTCTTTAGCTGGCAAGTAATATGGGCAAACCTTCATGTTAAATTTATTGCCCCAAAACAACGTGAGCTGTTGTATCGCTATATTCATGAGACCCTTCCTACTAATGATAGGTTGTTGATGTTGGGCATTAAGGACAACAATAGGTGTGACCAATGTACTGAAATTGAAAATAATATGCATATATTTTTTTTCTGTAAGCAGAAAATTGTTCTTGTAAACTGGATTAGAGACACTCTTAAAGCTTTATGTGGACCAAGTATTAGAGTGGAGTTAATGAGGTTTTTAATGTTTCATATTGACATAAAATGCAAGAAAATTAGGAATACAATAATTATGTTACTTTCTGATTACATTTTTTGTGTGTGGATAGGCAGGCAGGAAGGTTACTCAGTAGACAAAATATTGAAGTTCTTGCGAAGCAGGATCAGGAATAACATTTGGGGTTTAAGGCTCATGATCGGTGATGATATGGAAAATTTGTTTACTGAGAATTATATAAAATATATATAAATGTAATAATTTCCCCTGTATTTTAATGTAAATTTATTCTCCAATTTTTGTAAATCGTTTATAGGTAAATAAATATAACATTCAGTTTTTTTTTAAAGATCTTGTTCTGTACTACTGAAACACTTGTTCACTAAGAATTGTAATGTATAATTGCCTTGTAACACTTATGTATATGTAATTTATATTGTATTTTTTTAAATAAAGATAAAAAAAAAGTTGTCATGAGTACACACTTGCTCTCGAGCCGCCGTGACTCCCCGCACTCTCCTTACTGTGGGATGATCGTTCAAATCTCCCTTAGTTATTGTCCACTATCACCCCAAATTACAACTGCGATTCTTTCCCTTGTTTACTATGCAGGAAGCCTCACTAGGACAAGAACAACAACCAGCTAACATATAAAACATTTAATACACAAAAAACATACACACATGCATACATATAGAAGAATAGTAATATTACAATTAAACCTCTTATGCTGCTACCAACTGATAACACCCGAATATTCCTTTAAGTCTTCATCTTATAACCGTATTGGACTGTGCTGCTCCATCTTCAGCTTACAACCTGCCGCCCGTTTATATATATATATATATATATATATATATATATATATATATATATATATATATATATATATATATATATATATATATATATATATATATATGTGTGTGTGTGTGTGTGTGTGTGTGTGTGCGTGCTCACCCACCTATTTGTACTCACCTATTTGTGCTTGCGGGGGTTGAGCTTTGGCTCTTTGGTCCCGCCTCTCAACTGTCAATCAACTGGTGTACAGATTCCTGAGCCTACTGGGCTCTATCATATCTACATTTAAAACTGTGTATGGAGTCAGCCTCCACCACATCACTGCCTAATGCATTCCATCCGTTAACTACTCTGACACTGAAAAAGTTCCTTCTAACGTCTCTGTGGCTCATGTGAGTACTCAGTTTCCACCTGTGTCCCCTTGTTCGCGTCCCACCAGTGTTGAATAGTTTATCCTTGTTTACCCGGTCGATTCCTCTGAGGATTTTGTAGGTTGTTGTTACGAACCCGGATCCAGCGTCCGAGCAAGGAGCAGTAACGACTACGCCATCTGTGGGTCAGCTCCCGAAACCCCCGCCAAACGAACGACGACACCGTATGAGGACGGCGAATATCGGCCACAAGGGCCAGTTTCCAGTCCTGTGCAGCTCACAACACAGCCGCTCCTGACCTCTGGTGAGGTGGTGCTCCGACGACAGCGCCATCTATGGACTGGATACGTCAGGTGTTTGCGCCCGAGCCCGTAAGTGAGGTGTATTAGTGACCCGGTTATTGATGACGTGTCTGTTTACAGAGTCGACCTGGGACCGCTGTGTTGAGGGTTGAGTCAGTCTACCCGAGGCAGCCAGTCTCCATACTGTGAAGTTTGCTGCAGCTGTTGTGACGTCGTCCCCCCGGAAGAACACTGTGGTGTGTTAGCCTGCCAGTGGAGTGGCAGTGAAAGGATTTACCCGGGACCGACTGTTGGAGACGATCATCCACTGGGGTATTGAGGACAGGAGGGTGATTTGTGATATCACACGAGACTCCTGTCTAGGGCGTACCCCTTATATCGTTCGTGGAGTGGCCGTACCAGCCTTGGTGGCTCAGTACCTGCCAGCAGACCAGCTGGACGTGTGGTTGACGGCCTCCACGACGGTGCCCCCAGTGGACCTGCGTTTTGGCTGACCTGTGGCCCGGGTAGGCTCGGCATTCTCAGAGGACACGTCGTGAGGCCATGAAGAAAGCACCAAGGACTCAGCACCAAGTGGTGTGGCACCAGCGTCTTCAGCAGAAGACCACGATTATGGATTAATCCCCTTGTGTAGTGTTAATACCCCCCCCTTTGTGTAACCGTTTTATATATTATTTATTGGTGACGGACATTATATAATATTAAGTTCTTAGCTTTCTTTCCCTACTCCCTTTTAAGTTACTTGCGTCACGGATCTCATCCCTTGATAGCCAATACTGGCTTGGGAACGGATACATATATCTTCCTCTAACAACATCAGAGTAAGGACCCCGTTGCGTCCCGAGAGGGCCGTAACAGTTGTGATCATGTCTCCCCTTACTCTTCTGTCTTCCAGTGTCGTAAGGTGCATTTCCCGCAGTCTTTCCTCGTAACTCATGCCTCTTAGTTCTGGGACTAGTCTAGTGGCATACCTTTGGACTTTTTCCAGCTTCGTCTTGTGCTTGACAAGGTACGGGCTCCATGCTGGGGCCGCATACTCCAGGATTGGTCTTACATATGTGGTGTACAAGATTCTGAATGATTCCTTACACAGGTTCCTGAACGCTGTTCTGATGTTAGCCAGCCTCGCATATGCCGCAGACGTTATTCTTTTTATGTGGGCTTCAGGAGACAGGTTTGGTGTGATATCAACTCCTAGATCTTTCTCTCTGTTCGTTTCATTAAGTACTTCATCTCCTATTCTGTATCCTGTGTTTGGCCTCCTATTTCCACCACCTAGTTTCATTACTTTGCATTTACTCGGGTTGAACTTCAACAGCCATTTGTTGGACCATTCACTCAGTCTGTCTAGGTCATCTTGTAGCCTCCTACTATCGTCCTCAGTTTCAATCCTCCTCATAATTTTTTCATCTTCGGCAAACATTGAGAGAAACGATTCTATACCCTCTGGGAGATCATTTACATATATCAGAAACAGTATAATTCCAAGGACTGACCCCTGCGGGACTCCACTCGTAACGTCTCGCCAATCTGAGACCTCACCCCTCACACTGACTCATTGTCTCCTGTTGCTTAGGTACTCCTGTATCCAACGGAGTACCTTCCCTTTCACTCCAGCCTGCATCTCCAGCTTTTTCACTAGCCTCTTGTGTGGCACTGTATCAAAGGCTTTCTGACAATCCAAAAATATGCGGTCTGCCCACCCTTCTCTTTCTTGCCTTATTTTTGTTGCCTGGTCGTAGAATTCAAGTAACCCTGTGAGGCAGGACCTGCCATCCCTGAATCCATGTTGGTGCTCTGTTACAAAGTTCTTTCGCTCCAGGTGCTCCACTAGCTTTCTTCGCACAATCTTCTCCATCAGCTTGCATGGTATGCAGGTTAGGGACACTGGCCTGTAATTCAGTGCCTCCTGTCTATCCTCTTTCTTGTATATCGGGACTACGTTAGCTGCTTTCCAAATTTCTGGCAGTTCCCCTGTTGCCAGTGATTTGTTATACACCATGGAGAGCGGGAGGCACAGTTCTTCTGCTCCTTCCTTTAGTATCCAAGGGGAGATTCCATCTGGACCTATAGCCTTTGTCACATCCAATTCTAGTAAACACTTCCTTACTTCCCCGCTGGTAATCTCAAACTCTTCCAGTGGTTCCTGGTTAGCTATTCCCTCTCTTATCTCTGGGATTTCTCCTTGCTCCAAGGTGAAGACCTCCTGGAATTTCTTATTCAGTTCCTCACACACTTCCTTGTCGTTTGTAGTGAATCCTTCTGCCCCTAACCTTAATTTCATAACCTGTTCCTTTACTGTTGTTTTTCTCCTGATGTGGCTATGCAGCAATTTAGGCTGAGTCTTTGCCTTGCTTGCGATGTCATTTTCGTATTGTCTTTCTGCCTCTCTTCTCATCCTAACATATTCATTCCTGGCATTCTGGTATCTTTCTCTGCTCTCCAGTGTCCTGTTATTCCTATAGTTTCTCCATGCCCTTTTACTTTGCTGCTTAGCTAGCCTACATCTCTGATTAAACCATGGGTTTCTCATCTTCATTTCACTGTTTTCCTTTTGAACTGGGACAAACTTGTTTGCTGCATCCTTGCATTTTTGCGTAATGTATTCCATCATATCTTGGGCCGTCTTTTCCCTGAGCTCTGTTTCCCATGCTATATCTGCTAGGCATTTTCTTATCTCCTCATAGTTTCCCTTTCGGTATGCTAACCTTTTGGTTTCGGTATCCCTTCTCGAGTTCAATAACCCTTCTTCAATCAGGTACTCAAACACCAATACACTGTGGTCGCTCATTCCTACTGGGTCCTCAAAACTGATTTCTCTTATGTCAGAGTCGTTCAGGGTGAAAACCAGGTCGAGTCTCGCTGGTTCGTCGTTTCCTCTCATCCTTGTGGGTTCACTGACATGCTGGGTTAAGAAGTTTCTAGTCGCCACCTCCAGTAGTTTGGCTCTCCACGTATCCTCACCTCCATGCGGTTCCTTGTTCTCCCAATCAATCCTGCCGTGATTGAAGTCCCCCATGATGAGCAGGTGGGATCTATTTCTACAGGCAGAAGAGGCTGCCCTCTCAATTATAGTGTTAACTGCCATGTTGTTGCTTTCGTACTCTTGACAGGGTCTTTTGTCATTTGGTGGAGGATTATATATTACTGCTACTACTATCCTTGGTCCTCCCATTGTCATGGTGCCTGCTATGTAGTCTCTGAAACCCTCACAGCCCGGGATAGCCATCTCCTTAAAACTCCATTCCTTTCTCATGAGTAGGGCCACTCCTCCTCCTCCCCTACCTTCCCTCTCTTTCCTTATTATTGTGTACTCCTGGGGAAACACGGCATTCGTTATGATTCCAGAGAGTTTTGTTTCAGTGAGTCCAATTACATCTGGGTTCACTTCTTGTGCTCTTTCCCTTAGTTCACTTGCCTTGCTTGTGATCCCATCTATGTTCGAGTACATTGCCCTGAAACTAACTCTCTTCTGCTTCTCCTCTGGGGAGGACCTGTGGGGTCTGGGGTGAGCGGGTGCTGGGAGGATCTGGTATGGGGAGACTGGTGGAGGAGGAAGGGCTTGGGGGGGTAGGGGGGAGGGGGAGGGTAGGGGGAGTGGGTGAGGGGGGGAGGGGGAGGGTAGGGGGAGTGGGTGAGGGGGGGAGGGGGAGGGTAGGGGGAGTTGGTGAGGGGGGGAGGGTTGGGGGGGTGGGTGAGAGGGGGAGGGTTGAGGGGGGTGGGGGGATGGGGGAGAAAGGGGGGTTTGGGGGGGCAATAAAGTGGGGAGGGCTTGGGGGGCGTGGGGGGAAAGGGAAGGCTGAGGTGGTTGAGGAAGAGGGGAGGGTTTTGGGGAGTGGTGGAGAGGGGAAGGCTTAGGTGGGGTGGGGGAGAGTGGGGAGCTTAGGGGGATGGGGGAGAATGGAGGGCTTGTGGGTGGGAGGGACGGAAGGGCATGTGGGAGAAGGGAGGGCTTGGGGGATGGGGGAGAAGGGAGGTCCTGGGGGGAGGGGGGAGTGGGAGGAGGGGGGTGAGTGGGAGGAGGGGGGTGAGTGGGAGGAGAGGGGTGCCTTAGGTGGGTACTTAGTGGGGGGCTGACAGGGGTTGGGGCAGGTAGGGTGTCTCTTGGGTGGAATGAGGGGGTGGTGCCGCACTCCCTGTGGCTAATGCACTGTTTGAGGAGGGTTCCCCGTTTCCCTCTGGGATTGTAGGGATCTGGGGTGTGGCTCCCTGATTCCTTTCTCTCTCCCTGCGCTCCTTCCTCGCGTCTGCTGCTTGCATTCTCTCTTCCCTTGTCATATCCCTCTGCAAGAATACTCTTTTGAACTTCTCTCCACTTGCTAGACAGCACTTCCTTTCTAATAATTCCTCTTTCGCGATTTCGCTCATGAAAACCACCTTTATCATTCGGTCTCTGTCCTTGTTGTACTTTCCAAGCCTGAAAACCTTTTCAACATTTCGCTCAGCTCCCTCCATCCTTACCTCTTTAAGGATCTCTTTAATCATGTTTTTGTCCTTGTCTCTCCGCTCCTTTGGTCTGGTCCCTGTTTGCTCCTTAATGCCTGCTACTACTACTGCTCTATTTCTCTCTATCAGCCGGCTGGTACATCTAGCCGCTTCCTGAGAGGAAGCCACTTCCATGGCAACTTCCTTAACGGCAGACCTAGCTTCAGGGCTCGTTTTAAGTATTTCAGCAAATGAGAGCTGAGGTGTGGAGGTCCCCTCCACAGTAGCATTCCTGTCTCCCTGAGGCACGGTTTGTGTCTGGTATTGTGGAGAAGTCTCCTTCAGGCTTCTTATCTCCTCCTTTGCTGCCCTTAGTTCAACTTGCAGGTTGGCAACTGTCTCCCTCATTGACCTCAGTTCTTCACTGAATTCCTCCCACATTTGCTGGAATACTCCCTTCATCCCGGCTTCCTGTTCCACCCCTTCCTCTGAAATTGTTCCAGCCGCGATTGACATCCTGCGTGTGCCAGCCCGAGTTCGTGTCCCATCCATGTTTTGCCCGATAGAGGGAGAGAGAGAGAGAGAGAGAGAGAGAGAGAGAGAGAGAGAGAGAGAGAGAGAGAGAGAGAGAGAGAGAGAGAGAGAGAGAGAGAGAGAGAGAGAGAGAGAGAGAGAGAGAGAGAGAGAGAGAGAGAGAGAGAGAGAGAGAGAGAGAGAGAGAGAGAGAGAGAGAGAGAGAGAGAGTGTGAGAGAGAGAGAGTGTGTGTGTGTGTGTGTGTGTGTGTGTGTGTGTGTGTGTGTGTGTGTGTATCACGAAAATAAACACGTGATTAAAAATGTGACAATGTCAGACCACGGAAGAAAAATGAAACAGGAATTTCCTTAAGTACTTTCGTATATTAATACATCTTCAGAAGGATTTCCTTCTGAAGATGTATTAATATACGAAAGTACTAAAGGAAATTCCTGTTTCATTTTCCTCCGTGGTCTGATATTGTTATATATATATATATATATATATATATATATATATATATATATATATATATATATATATATATATATATATATATATATATATATATATATATATATATATATATATATATATATATATATATATATTATTAAATATGACCGAAAAAGTAAGATTAATAATTCTAACACGAATTTTCTCAATCTTTCGTACATTTCTTTTCACTGTTGGTGGTAATTCAAAAATCATGATTTTTGAATTACCACCAACAGTGAAAAGAAATGTACGAAAGATTGAGAAAATTCGTGTTAGAATTATTAATCTTACTTATTCGGTCATATTTAATAATATATGTCTACAGGAAAGACTGCTACCAAAATATTCTAATATTTATATATATATATATATATATATATATATATATATATTATTAATACATATATATATATATATATATATATATATATATATATATATATATATATATATATATATATATATATATATATATATATATATATATTATTAATACATATATATATATATATATATATATATATATATATATATATATATATATATATATATATATATATATATATATATATATATATATATGTCGTACCTAGTAGCCAGAACGCACTTCTCAGCCTACTATTATGCAAGGCCCGATTTGCCTAATAAGCCAAGTTTTCATGAATTAATTGTTTTTCGGCTACCTAACCTACCTAACCTAACCTAACCTAACTTTTTCGGCTACCTAGCCTAACCTAACCTATAAAGATAGATTAGGTTAGGTTAGGTAGGGTTGGTTAGGTTCGGTCATATATCTACGTTAATTTTAACTCCAATAATAAAAATTGACCTCATACATAATGAAATGGGTAGCTTTATCCTTTCATAAGAAAAAAAATAGAGAAAATATATTAATTCAGGAAAACTTGGCTTATTAGGCAAATCGGCCCTTGCATAGTAGGCAGAGAAGTGCGTTCTGGCTACTAGGTACGACATATATATATCCGTACGACACATATATATATATGAAAGTACTTAAGGAAATTCCTGTTTCATTTTTCTTCCGTGGTCTGACATTGTCACATTTTTAATCACGTGTTTATTTTCGTGATACACACACACACACACACACATCAGGCTTGATAGAATTCTACGATCAGGTGACAAAGATTAAACA